>NW_026614597.1:346327-485658 GCF_030052815.1 Hevea brasiliensis | reverse complement strand
ACTCACCCCAATAATCGAAATCAATGAGCGAGGAAGCTAGCTAAATAATGAGAACTCATCCACACTCACCTCAGACTGGCAAGTCAAAGAGGGAGGAATATAATCACACTCACCCCATAAATGCAGGAGGAAAATAGTCACATTGTCATGCCAAGTGTGAATCAAAATAATTCTAAATCACAATATTTCATACAAACCACAAATCACATTTTATCTCAAAATTTCTATTTGCAAAGTAGACAACACAATAATTTCCAAATAATATTCCCAAAGCCAAAACAATAAAAAATTATTCATAACTCATTTCTCCAAATAAATTTTCTAGTAAAAGTAGTGAATATAAAAAGTATTGTGCACAGACATAATTTAAAACTATAATGTTCAATTAAATTTTTAAGTAGAAAATGAGAAATCAAAATTACTGTGCACAAACCTCTGATATATGCCTCTTGACCCTGACTCAGTGTTCCTTATGCTTCTCAATATCCTTTCCAACTGAAACACACAATTTAAAGTGTTTCAGTACTCAATGAATTTGTTTCTAACAATAAAATCCAATATTTAAATTTTCTTAGTACTAATCCCTTCAATTCATTTCATTAGTCAACCTATAACGTTGACCCTGGATGCACTCTAAGTGAGTCAATTCTAATGTTACTAATATGTCACATTTTATAGCCCTTTAGTGTTGATATATGTTACCAATTTCATTTCCAAGTGTATTGCATTTTATGGAAAGTTACTAGATTTCGGTAAACTATTTTGATCTAGCCGGACGACCTAGTTTCATTGGTTTTCGGGTTTTGGTCCAAACTACAAACTTGTAGGTCTATGTTTTATTGCATGCGTGGTGAAATTTCAGGTCATTCTGAGTTTTGTAGACCAAGATATGATCAATTTACCAATGCTTGACAGAATGCACTAAAATGGTAGGCTTAGGTCATTTTTAGGTCACTTTTGGTTCGGCCAGTTTTGGTACCTGAACTTGTGCAAGCTATTTGGCTTGCTTATGGCCATTTTTGGGCCTTGGTGTCTTCATAAGAATTGTAGATCTATGTCTAAAATATCCATGGTAAAAATTTCAGGTCAATTGAACCTGTTTTGAGTGAGTTAGGGCCAAAACACTAACTGTTGTTCAAATGGTCAATTTTCAGACTTTCAAGTCACTAATCCGGATTTGGTTATTTTTCAAGTCACATTCTAGGCAGAATTTAGATAAGATTTCTACATGAAAGTTGGCCTATTTGATGTCTAGTTTCACCCTCCATTGGCCTCATACCAATTGGGTTCACAGTTTGGCACTTATGACCTAATTTAGGTACTGCCATCAATACACAACCTACACAAAACACTTACACTTCCAATTTGATATTCCTTCTCCTCTTCATTACTTCAATATTTAATCAATGGCACTTCCATATATATATATATATATATATATATATATATATATATATATATATATATATATATATATATATATATATATATATATATATTGTATACAATTCCAGCAAGCATATTGGGCAGAAAACTCAAGTGCTCAATGCACTCAATTCACCATTCAAGCCCAACATTCACTTCCACCAAAATTCAACATTTCTCAATATCAATATTACACATACACTTTAATACACTCATACTTCAATATCACTTACACATGCTGTCCACAATTTAACACTATCATATTTTATTAATAAACTTCATATTCACACATAAATTCATGATATTATAGGCTGCCAAACATGGCAGTTTGCCAAAGCATCAAGGTCCCATTTCAAACCCTTAATTCAAGCACTGACATGCACATACTTGGACATTAACCTACTACAACTTTTATTTGAGTTAATCAATCTTAATTCCCATCCAATATATATAAGAATAAGTCACTAACCCTGCATTTCCATGGCTGCCAAAATTAAGGTTCACCAATGCTCATAATTTCCTCAATTTTTCTTAGTAATTCAACTTACCCAAAGCTCAACACAAGGATCATTGAAGGAAAATGGAAAGATTAAGCACTAACCTCAACTTGAGCTTGACAAATCCTTGAAATTTCCTCTCCTTTTTGCTGCCTATAGGTTTCATGAAGGACGCTTGAAGAAATAATGGCTTGATCATGGAGAACTTGAGCTCATGCATGAAACGGCCATGGTGAATTTGGGAGGATTTCATTTCGGCCATGGATGAAAGCTTGAAGAAAATGAGATGGTTTAGTGGAACAATCTATCCCAATTACTTATATAGGTTGCTCAGGATGAGAGTTAGTGGAGCACTTAGGAATAATTTAATGCTTATTTATTTAAAGTTTCCAATTTTTGCAATTTGGCCACCACACTTTCACTATTTACATAATGTATCTCCTTTTAATTTTTTATGACATTTTCAAAGTGTAATATCATTTATTTTTAATGGACATTTAGGTCAAAAGGCAACTCGGGATGTCAAATTGTGACACCCCTTACCCGTCTACAGTGTAGCCGAGAAAGATTTGCCACACAATGTGCCGGAGCACCAAATCATATTTCAATTCAAATTACCCTTCTCACTTATTTATTTACAATTTTTTTGATTAATCTGAATTTTTCCACAAATTTTATAGAAAATTCGGCAGAGTGCTGGTTGTAAATTAGAAAAATAGTTCTTCTGAATCTGTTAAAAACACTTCCAATAAAATCATCACATCATTCTCAGTCAACCACCAATATATTCTCAATAATTTCTCAAATGACTTTAGTATCTCAAAATTAAATTCAATTCATATCACAGTCAACTCAATGAGAAATGCTCACATTTATTACTGAACATAGTTCATAGATAATTACATCAAAAGCATAATTACATGAGTATATAATATTCATTACTGAAGTTTACAAAATACAAAATACCAAAAGTGGCCTAATGTTCTATCAAATGCACTGCAAATGTGAGGTGACTCTAGACTCCATGTGCAGATCTGAAAGCTCACCCTGTATGAGGTCTGCTGGACTCCCTAGCTATGTCTCCAGTACCTACGCGTGGCAAAAGCGACGTGCTAAGCAATTCTACTTAGTGGTGACAATATAAAATAAAATAGCTAAAATAAAGTAAATATGCAGAATGTGTGTTTACATTTTTGGTAGATTTAATTCCTGATATTTATTACAGTATTATTCGATTAAAATTTGGTAAGATTTATTATCATTGCCCGAGTAACCCATACTGATCGACTGGACTAGATAAACGAGTAAACTGGCACTGGGTACTAAGTACCTCGGACCATCACACCATCGGTCACATTGTGTCTCCTGGTGTGCAATAGAACAGCTAATAAGCTGTAATAATTATCAGGGATGAAACCCAAGTATGATATCTCAATCAACATAGCCAAAGGCTATTTTATCACAAAATGGCACATGAGGCCATAATACACAAAATGGCATGAAGCCATATGCAGTACTGCTAACAAAACCCTATTGGCATGCCAACCTATCCAAACCAATATTGCTAGGTGTACTAGGGCATGTTATACTTTTAAATTGTACAATTCTAGAAATTTAAGTTTATGTGTTATTATTCATTTCATTAGTCAACTAAAATATTGACTTTTGCATAGGCAATAGGCAAATTGGTTCTAATACTCCCCATATACCACATTTTGCATTCTAAAATTGTTGGTATTGGTTGCCAATACCATTTCTAAGTTTAATGTTAATTGTTCAAAATTTTCAGTTTTCAAGCTTTTTGTTTAATGTTCCATTAGTCATTTTTGCAGTGGGAATTTGGAAAAATGATCAACATGAAAGTTGTTCCTTATTTTGTCTAGTTACATTTCCTTTTTGAATCACTCTATTTGGAGTTTTGTAGCTCAAGTTATGGCCCAAGAAACACAACTAGCCGGATTACAAATTTTCCAGATTTTCTGGACTGACCAAATCTACATTATTTTGAGCAGTGGCTGCAGGTCACTTTTTGAATATGTTATGGTCATAATTTGGGTTATGTTTCTTCATGAAAGTTTTAGGTCTATATCTCAGCTTGTTTCTGATAAAATTTCAGGTCAATTGGACCTTTCTACACTGAGTTATGACCAAATGACTAAATACTGTTCATTTGGTCATTTTACCCAGGCAGATTGCAGGTCACCCGGATTAGGGCAATCTTTAGGTCAACTTGGTTTGATTTTCTAGGCATGGTTTCTTCACCAAAGTTGTGCCATTATGTGTCTAGTTTCATGTCCAATTTTCCTTGCACCAATTGAACCTCTACAACTCCAGTTATTGCTGCCCAAACCTGCTGGACTCATGCCCAGTCCTATAGGTCAACAAGGGCAGCCACACTAACCTCACTTCCCACTATACAAACCACTTCATTTCTGATTCACAATAGCCAAGTGGTCAATAATTGACCATTAAAACCTACTTTCACCATTACATGATCAAAGTCTCAATTTCATCCCAAACCCTAACTCAACTATCTCAAACCATGCATTTTAATTTGTATTTCATTACTCCACTTAAGAGATGTATACTAAGGGCAGCCATACTACCATTTCAGCTTCATGAAAATCATCAAAACATTACCACATCCAAGGCTGCTGAAAATATGGATGGGCATACACATGGCATTTATTAAATTTCTTTGTAATTTTGTACTCAATCATACTCCTTTAACATGAATTTAAAGAGAAAATCAAGTTTAAGTCACTAACCTCTAATGGAGTGAAATTGCAACTTGCTAGGGTTCTTCTTTCTCACTTCTTTTTGCTCCCAAAAGACTCACCAAGATGAAAGAACAAGTTTTTGTGTTGCGAAAATTAAGTTTTAATGGGTGAGAACCAAGCAAATCAAGCTTTGGTTAGCTTAAAAATGGTGGACATGGAAGAGGAGTGGGACGGCAATGAAGAAGGGATAAGGCTTTCTGATTTTTTTTTTTCTTTTGTTTTCTGCCCATTAAGTCTTTTTAAACATATTAGTGCCATTTATCAATATGTGATTGGGTGGGAGAATACTAATGACATCATAATGATGTCATAATCCTCATTTCTCTCATTTTCTATCCTTTTCTTCTCTATTTAATTTCAATTAAATTTCTAACAATATTTATTCACATTTTATGTCATATAAATTATTTATTTAACTGGACAAGTTGACCAAAAATCATCTATGAAGACGAAATGACCAAAATGCCCTCCTTTTGGCTTAACGAGCCAAAATTGTGTGCACTGATAGAAAAAATTTTCTAAGCATTTTCTTGGCATTCTAATGCCATAAGAAGCTCAATGACCCTTCTCTAGAGTCCCAAAAATTATTTTATAATTTTTCCCCTAGGTTTAGGGTTGCTTACGGCCTTCACCGTCACTTCCCCTTCGGGTTACTCATCACTGGGGTTTCTACTCGTTTAACCTTAGTGTATTTTGTTTCTAAAAATTTTTCCTTGATTTTTATGAGAATTATTTAGTTTCTTTAGAACTCCCCACTTTAGTCTAATTATAATTTCAAACATTCTAGCTGCTCGGACCGACATTGGTCATCGAAACAGTAGACTGTACGGACTAGCTAAAGTGAGGATGTTACACAAATGACCACAATGCCCCTATTCGGGTTGCATTCCCGATTTTTCGATAATACCGAGTTTTATCGTTTTCTCGATTTCTCGTTTTTCTTTATACTATTTAATTAATTTTTCTTTTATATTTCTAATGACATTTATACTTCAATAGATGTTCATTTAAGTCTTAAAAATATTTTCCAGGGTTCCTCGCGGTCCAGGGCTAGTCAACGATCCACGCTGTAACTTCCCGGTGCGGTCACCCATCGCTATGGTTCTCGGCTCATTTAACTTAGTTTCATTTTATTGCTATTATTTTTCCTTTGTTTTTCTTGTATTTCACTTTCTTATATCTCCACACTAATATCTAAATATAATTCCAAGCATCCTAACTGTCCGGACAGACACTGTCACCAGAACAGTAGAACGCACTACCGAACATAGGGGTGTTATAATTCCCTCCCCCCCCCCCCCTAAAATAAATTTCGTCCGTGAAATTTTACCTAATGGCCGTCTTACAATATTCACACGTTTATTTTCTTCTTTCTATATGATAGTATAATCTTTTTTCCTCTGAATTTGTGTAAAACTTTTAACAATCTAATATAACATTTACTTTGTTTATATAGCACTAATCTTTTCTTATTATCGTTCCGTCTAATATTTCGATTCATGTTCCCTTTTTTTGAAAGACCATTGAGGTTATGTTAAAATTATTTATCTAATCATGGGTCCTTTGACCATTCTAGTCAATAATCTTACTCACATTCGTAACATTTCTTTGTTAAATCAGAACCAACTGTTCAAATTTTTACTTCCACGACTCTTTTTATCTATTAATATTCTATAACTTACTTCCTTTTGTACTGAACTATTACCTTTCGATAACCTAATTTCTCAGTTTTAACTCTCTAAGTAGGATTTTCAAACTTATTTCTAATAATAAAATTCTATCCTGGCATAACTATACCAAAACAGATATCGTTGGCAACTATTCTCATCTTGGTGTACTATCGAGTAGTACGTAGCTCTACACAATAATCTCAAGTCAGTATTGTAATCTGTAGCTTACAGTATAAACATTAACAACATTGCATAGTTACTACGATACATTCCAATAGATCAAATTTTCCTATATTTTATCCTTTTCGAATTTACTGATATTCGAATCTTATTCTATTTACAATATCCATTAACAATTACTAACAGTAACATCTTTACCCTCATCTAGAGCAATTCTATTACTGTAATTTACTTTTATGTCCCCTTGCCTTACATTAAGTAGGCTTACCGTTAACTTTATAATTTATTGTGTGTTAGAAAATACCTTTCGCTGATAAACTCTTCCAGAACTAATTTCACTTATTATCACAATCCTTATCTTAAAGGACTAATCATTAATGCATCAAAATTTATTCCCCTGATGATCCGCCTCTGTCATATTCTTGAGCTCGAGGCTCCTCAAATTCTTTTCTCTTCCCCAAATTACTGCTCGAGCTCTGACCCATGGGTTTCTCCCTCTTCTCTATTTCACACTGCCCTTGTGGGGGTTAGGTTTGTACTTGGGCTTGGGCTGACAGATTATCAGCCATTTGTTAAAAAAAAAGTGGCCATTTGCTAGGCCATTTGTGCAGTAATTTGTACAGGTAAAATTGGTACAGTCGGGCCTTCGACACTTTGTGGAGCTGGGGCCTCAACTTGTACTTCTGCTATCACAGACTGTTCTATTGTCTCATTTTTCTCTTCCATATCTTTTCATAGGATTTTATATTTCCTACACAACCAACACAAGGAGGTTTCCTCCTGTTAGTGCATATTTATAATGTAATGTACTGTATGTATCAAACAATGACATTGAGCAGTTGTACTATAAAGAAAGACTATTCAAATTACAGGTCAAAACAGAATTTAAAAACTTTGCTCTGATACCACTTAAACATGTCACACCCTACCCCTCCGTAAGGCATAACATGATCCCATAGTATGCCTAATGAATTACCAACTTCGTCTATTGATAACCCATTAAATACACTACAAGGGATTTTAAAACTTTTCTTACTTCATTTTACAGTGGTGAGCACTATTGATAGGTGTTAGAATTTTTTTTTTTTTAACTGAAGTGAAACCAAATAATACATTTGAAATATTAATAATTTCTGTAAAAATTTTGGCAGAGTGCCATCTGTATTTTGAATAAAACAGTTCTTTAAAAACCTATAAAAAACACTTCGAATATATAATTCCTTAATCCTAAACTCCAATAAATTGTTCAACACAATAAATTTCTCAATGTTATCAACTCAGTTTAATAATCAATTTTCCAATGTTTTCAAAAGTTGAGATAAGATAAATATATCACAATATTTTTACAAGCCAAAATAATTTATAATTTTAGTTTACAACTGCTCAAGACCAAGTACAATATACACATACAATGCAAATATATTACAACAAAAACTACAAAATATGGTATACTCAATATACCCGATGAAATCTCAAAATGTGGTACAAGCAGCCTACTCTGCTGCTCTGTCCGCCTGTCTACCTGCGACAGCAATGAAAAAGCTATCGCTGAGTAAAATTTACTCAGTGGTGCACAATAACAATTTAAAATGCGATATATAAAACTTTTATTGACAATTTACAATCCAAACAATTCACCATTTTTCAAAGCTCATATAACACAAATTTGATCAAACAATTGAATAACACAGTGTTGCCAATCAATAATACAATTTGATCAAATAACTGAGTAACACAGTTTTGCCAATCAATAACACAATTTGATCAAATAACTGAGTAACACAGTTTTGCCAATCAATAACACAATTTAGGCCATGACACAAATTTTCTGAACATGCCGTGTTGTACACCACGACAAGGCACACTCACCCCAATAATCGAAATCAATGAGGGACGAAGCTAGCTAGATAATGAAAACTCATCCACACTCACCTCAGACTGGCAAGTCAAAGAGGGAGGAATATAATCACACTCACCCCATAAAATGGAGGAGGAAAATAGTCACACTCACCCCATAAATGGAGGAGGAAAATAGTCACATTGTCATGCCAAGTGTGAATCAAAATAATTCCAAATCACAATATTTCATACAAACCACAAATCACATTTTATCTCAAAATTTCCATTTGCAAAGTAGGCAATTCAAGAATTTCCAAATAATATTCCCAAAGCCAAAACAATAAAAAATTATTCATAACTCATTTCTCCAAATCAATTTTCTAGTAAAAGCAGTGAATATAAAAAGTATTATGCACAGACACAATTTAAAACTATAATGTTCAATTAAATTTTTAAGTAGACAATGAGATATTAAAATTATTGTGCACAAACCTCTAATATATGCCTCTTGGCCCTAACTCAGTGTTCCTTATGCTTCTCAATATCCTTTTCAACTGAAACACATAATTTAAAGTGTTTCAGTACTCAATGAATTTGTTTCTAATAATAAAATCCAATATTTAAATTTTCTTGGTACTAATCCCTTCAATTCATTTCATTAGTCAACTTATAATGTTGACCCTGGATGCATTCTAAGTGAGTCAATTCTAATGTTACTAATATGTCATATTTTATAGCCCTTTAGTGTTGTTATATGTTACCAATTTCAATTCCAAGTGTATTGCATTTTATTGCAATTTACCGGATTTCGGTAAACAATTTTGATCTAGCCGGACGACCTAGTTTCCTCGGTTTTCGGGTTTTGGTCCAAACTAAAAACTTGTAGGTCTATGTCTTATTGCACGCGGGGCAAAATATTAGGTCATTCTGAGTTGTGTAGACCAAGATATGATCAATTTACCAATGCTGGACAGAATGCACTAAAATGGTAGGCTTATATCATTTTTAGGTCACTTTTGGTTCGGCTAGTTTTGGTACCTGAATTTGTGCAAGCTATTTGGCTTGGTTATGGTCATTTTGGGCATTGGTGTCTTCATAAGAATTGTAGATCGATGTCTAAACTATTCATGGTAAAACTTTCAGGTCAATTGGACCTGTTTTGAGTGAGTTATGGCCAAAACACTAACTGCTGCTCAAATGGTCAATTTTCAGGCTTTCAAGTCACTAATCCGGATTTGGTCATTTTTCAAGTCACCTTCTAGGCAGAATTTAGGTAACATTTCTGCATGAAAGTTGGCCTATTTGGTGTCTAGTTTCACCCTCCATTGGCCTCATACCAATTAGGTTCACAGTTTGACACTTATGACCTAATTTAGGTACTGCTGTCACACCCTACCCCTCTGTAAGGCATAACATGATCCCGTAGTATACGTAATGAATTACCAACTTCGTCTGCTAGTAACCCATTAAATACACTACAAGGGATTTTAAAACTTTTCTTACATCTTTTTACAGTGGTGAGCACTATTTACAGGTGTTAAAAACTTTTTTGAACTGGAGTGAAACAGCTAACACATTTGAATTATTAGTAATTTTTGTAAAAATTTTGGCAGAGTGCCATCTGTATTTTGAATAAAACAGTTCTTCAAAAACTTGTAAAAAGCACTTCAAATATATTTCTCAATCTCAACTCCAATATTTGATCAACTCAATATGTTTCTCAACTCAAATCCACAGTAATTTTTCAGTATTTTCAAAGCTGAGATAAAAGAAATATAATACAAATTTTACAAGCCAAAATAAATCATAATTTATTTTACAACTTCAAGGTACAATTTTAATTTATAACTGCTCAAAACCAAGAACACTATATACATACAGTGATAAAACATTATAATACAAAATACAAAATATGGTATACTCAATATACTCGATGATTTATCACTGAAGCACTAACAGCCTAGTCTGCTGCCCTATCATTCTGTCTACCTGTAACAGCAATGAAAAGCTATCGCTGAGTAAAATTTACTCAGTGGTGCACAATAACAATTTAAAATGTGATACATAAATCTTTTATTGACAATTCACAAATCAAATAGTTCACAATTCCATTTTACAATTTACAAAGTTCATACAACACAAATTTGATCAAATAACTGAATAATACAGTTTTGCCAATCAATAACACAATTTAAATGCTGCACAATTACATTTCACAAATTATCAAAGCTCATTGTAGAAAAATTTTGGGTCAAATAATTTAATAAACACAGTGTTGCCAATTCATACACAACTTAAGCCATGACACAAAATTTCCGATCAATGTCGTGTTGTACACCACGACAAAGCAATCTACAACCCCACTAATCGAAATCAATGAGGGAGATGGCTAGCTAGCTAATGAGTACTCATCCGATCTATAACCTCAACTGGTAAACCAGAGAGGGAGGAAAATAATCACACTCACCCCAGACTGATAAGTCAAAGAGGGAGGAATATAATCACACTCACCCCATAAATGGAGGAACATAGTAACAGTGTCATGCCAATTGTGAATCAAAACAATTCCAAATCATAATATTTAAATATTTCATACAAACCACAAAGCATATTTTATCTCAAAATTTCCATTTGCAAAGTAGGCAACACAATAATTTCCAAATAAGATTCCCAAAGCCAAAAAAATCAAATATTATTCATAACTCATTTCTCCAAATAAATTTTCTGGTAAAAGCAGTGAATATAAAAAGTATTGTGCACAGACACAATTAAAAACTATAATGTTCAAATAAATTTTTAAGTAGAAAATAAGAAATCAAAATTATTATGCACAAGCACAATTTAAAACAATAATATATAAATAATCACAATTTATTTCAATTGAAAAATTCAAAAGAAATAACTATTGTGCACACAAACACAATTTAAAACAATAACATACAAATAACCATAGTTTATTTCAATTGAAAAATTCAAAAGAAATAATTATTGTGCACAAACACAATTTAAAATAATAACATAAAAATAATCATAGTTTATTTGAATTGAAAAATTCAAAAGAAATAACTATTGTGCACAAACACAATTTAAAATAATAACATACAAATAATCATAATTTATTTTAATTGAAAAATTCAAAAGAAATAACTATTGTGCACAAACACAATTTAAAATAATAACATACAAATAATCATAATTTATTTTAATTGAAAAATTCAAAAGAAATAACTATTGTGCACAAATCACTGATAACCGTCTCTTGGCTCTGACTCAGTGTTTCCTTCCCTTTCCCTGAGTCTTTGCTAACTGAAACACACAATTTAAAGTGTTTCAGTACTCATTTAAACTGTCTCTAACAATAAGGCTTAATACTCAATTTATTGAATTCTATCATTTCCTTAGTCAACCTGAGATGTTGACCCTCGATGCAGTCTAGGTGAATTAGGTTTCAATATTGCCAATATGTCACATTTGTAGCCTTTTAGGGTTAGTACATGTTACCCAATTCATTTCCATGTATATTGCATTTTATTGCAATTTTTTGGATTTCGGTATACTAATTTGACTTAACCGGATGACCTAGTTCCCTCGGTTTTCGGGTTTCGGTCAAAACTACAAACTTATAGATCTATGTCTTATTGCACGCGGGGCAAAATTTCAGGTTATTCTGAGTTTATTAGACCAAGTTATGGCCATTTTACTATTGCTGATCAGAATGTACCAAAATTGGTCACTTTAAGTCATTTTAGGTCAATTTTGGTTCGGCCAGTTTTTGGACCGAAACTTGTGCAAGCTATTTGACTTGCTTATGGTCATTTCTGGGCTTTTGTGTCTTCATAATACTTGTAGATATATGTCTCAAATATTCATGGTAAAAATTTCAGGTTAATTAGACCTGTTTTGAGTGAGTTATGGCCAAAACACTAACTGCTACCCAAATGGTCAATTTTCAGGCCTTAAATGCACTAATCCGGATTTGGTTATTTTTCAAGTTATCTTACAAGCAGAATTTTGGTAAGTTTCCTTCATGAAAGTTGGCACTTTTTGTGCCTAGTTTCACCTCCAATTGGTCTCATACCAATTGGAGTCACACACTTAAGGTTCTAGGCCCAAAATATAAACTGCCCTATTGCATTTTATTCATTACTCATTAAAGGATACATTTAACACTTACCAAACTACACATTCATGTCAATTCTGGTTTGTACCATAACCTAAAAACATTTTACTTCACATTGTTGGTCATTTTGGCAACTTATAACCACACTCAATATGCACCTTATAGTACAGAATTTTTCAAGCTCAAATTACAACAATTCAATCACCTAACCTAGCTCATTTACATGTCCAACCTCACACCATCATACATATACACAAGCTGCCATAACAAGTACCACAATTCAATATTAATATTCCATAAACCAAACATGAAATAACATTTTT
This sequence comes from Hevea brasiliensis, assembly GCF_030052815.1. Classification (NCBI taxonomy): domain Eukaryota; kingdom Viridiplantae; phylum Streptophyta; class Magnoliopsida; order Malpighiales; family Euphorbiaceae; genus Hevea; species Hevea brasiliensis. The sequence continues at coordinate 472,824 of NW_026614597.1, read as the reverse complement.
ATGGTTCACCATTCAAGCTGCCGATTCATACACCTCTCTCCATTAATTTCCAAGCTTCCAAATTCAAGTACACATTTACATATACTTAGTATACATCACCCAAATTAATTCCTACACACATAAACACTTAATCAACCCTTTAATCTACCATTTACAAGCAAGAATAAACTGTCCTTTAGGATTTTCCATGGCTGCCAAAAGTACACATCTCCCTTTAAACATCAAACTTCAAAAATCTCTCCACAATTCAAGTACCCATAACATCCTTACTAACTTTAATGAAGCAATAATCAAAAACACAAAATTACCACTTTGGAAACTCTTCAAAACCTCTCCAAAACTTGGTCTTCTTATTGCCTATCTACTGCCCAAGGTGTATGGACAACTTTTAATGAAGGAAAGTGCCAAGAAAGGAGCTTGAATCACACTTGCATGGAGCTTTCAAGTCATGCGGCAATGGAGGTTTGTTGGGAGCAATTTCAGCTAAATTTGAGAGCTTGAAGATGAAGTTGAATCTGCTGTCCAAATTGATGAATAAGTGGTCCACTTTGTTGGGTGAGTGGAGCACTAAGGGTTGTTTAATATTAGTTTATTCATAAGTTTTATTTTCGCACATTTAAGTCCCCATTTTTGCTATTTACATTAGGTACCACTAATTTAATTCTCATTATATTTTCCAAGTGTAATATCATGTATTTTTAATGGAAATTTTGATTAAAAGACAACTCGGGGTGTCAAATGACCACAATGCCCTTGTTCGGGTTGCATTCCCAATTTTTCAGTAACACCGGGTTTTGTCCGTTTTTCGATTTCTCACTTTTCTTTGTACTAATTAATTAATTTTTCTTTGATATTTATAATGGCATTTATACTTCAATAGATATTTATTTAAGTCCTAAAAATATTTTCCAGGGTTCCCCGCGGTCCAGGGCTAGTCAACGATCTACTCGCGACTTCCCGGTGCGGTCACCCATCGCTAGGGTTCTCGGCTCGTTTAACTTGGTTACATTTCATTATTATTATTTTTCCTTTGTTTTTCTTGTCTTTTCTTTTCTTGTATTTCATTATTCTATGTCTCCTCACTAATATTTAAATATAGTTCCAAGCATTCTAGCTGTCTGGACAAACACTGGTCACCGGAGCAGTAGAACGCACTACCGAACATAGAGGTGTTACAACTGCCATCAATACACAACCCGCACAAAATACTTACGCTTCCAATTTGATATTCCTTCACCTCCTCATTCCTTCAATATTCAATCAATAGCACTTTCATATATATATTGTACATAATTCTAGCAAGCATATTGGGCAGAAAACTCAAGTGCTCAATGCACACAATTCACCATTCAAGCCCAACATTCACTTCCACCAAAATTCAACATTTCTCAATATCAATATTACACATACACTTCAATATACTCATACTTCAATATCACTGACACATGCTGCCCATAATCTAACACTATCATATTTCATTAATAAACTTCATATTCACACACAAATTCATGATATTATAGGCTGCCAAACATGGCAGTTTGCCAAAGCATCAAGGTCCCATTTCAAACCCTTAATTCAAGCACTAACATGCACATACTTGGACATTAACCTACTAAAACTTTTATTTGAGTTAATCAACCTTAATTCCCATCCAATACATATAAGAATAAGTCACTAACCCTGCATTTCCATGGCTGCCAAAATTAAGGTTCACCAATACTCATCATTTCCTAAATTTTTCTTAGCAATTCAACTTACCCAAAGCTCAACACAAGGATTATTGAAGGAAAATGGAAAGATTAAGCACTAACCTCAACTTGAGCTTGACAAATCCTTGAAATTTCCTCTCCTTTTTGCTTCCTATAGGTTTCCCATGGTGTAAGAATCATTTTTCATGAAGGAAGCTTTAAAAAATAATGGCTTGATCATGGAGAACTTGAGCTCATGCATGAAACGGCCATGGTGAATTTGGGAGGATTTCATTTCGGCTATGGATGAAAGCTTGAAGAAAATGTGATGGTTTAGTTGAACAATCTGTCCCAATTACTTATATAGGTGGCTCAAGATGAGAGTTAGTGGAGCACTTAGGAATAATTTAATGGTTATTTATTTAAAGTTTCCAATTTTTGTAATTTGGCCACCACACTTTCAATATTTACATAATGTATCTCCTTTTAATTTTTCATGACATTTTCAAAGTGTAATATCATTTATTTTTAATGGACATTTAGGTCAAAAGGCAACTCGGGATGTCAAATAACCACAATGCCCCTATTCGAGTTGCATTCTCGATTTTTCTGTAATACCGAGTTTTGTTGTTTTCTCGATTTCTCGTTTTTCTTTGTACTAATTAATTAATTTTTATTTGATATTTCTAATGATACTTATACTTCAATAGATTTTCATTTAAGTCTTAAAAATATTTTTTAGGATTTCCCGCGATCCAGGGCTAGTCAATGGTCCACGCCGCAACTTCCCGGTGCAATCACCCATCGCTATGTTTCTTGGCTCGTTTAACTTAGTTTTATTTCATTGCTATTATTTTTCCTTTGTTTTTCTTGTATTTCACTTCCTTATATCTCCACACTAATATTTAAATATAATTCCAAGCATCCTAGTTGTCCGGACAGACACTGTCACTGGAACAGTAGAACGCACTGCCGAACATAGGGGTGTTACACTAATACCTTCATTCTCGAGTGGGGCATCAGTTAACCTAACAGACTGTCTGGAACCTTGCATTTTTTAAAAGAAAAAAAAATTGTGGAGCACATATAAAGTTCATGTGAAGTCACATGAAAACATAACATATGATCAAACATAGTAGACATATAACATATAGCGTGTAACAAATAGGGAATCGGCCATACTGGACATGCATTTTCCTAACTGTGTTGGTAAACATACTTCCTTTTCATACCTATTCTATCCCTTTACTAGCATCTAGGTTCACTCATCTAACCTAGAGCTTTAATACCAACTTTTTAATGACTCAATCAAAAGCCGTTATCAGCATTAGGGATCGAATTAGCTTAAGGTTGCCAAAACCCATGGCAAGCCTAAAACTTGTTAAACATAATCCTATATCTCATAATCCAAGCATACTCCAAACAATTGCACTTTAGATTTCTTATTCATCATTAACATAAATCGACTCAGAATTTGAACCTTACATACATAAAATCTCTAAAGAGTAATAAGTTTATACATACATAATTAAAACACTTACGTTTAAGGTAAAACGTCTATCAAATTTGAATACCAGCACAGTAACTATTCCTTTATATATTACATGTTCACTACGCAAACAACATACAAAAAATGCTTTATTGCTACCCCTACTGCACAAGCTCTAAAGGACTCCGTTATTCTTGCACTCCTGCGCCTAGGGTTAGGGGAAAAGGGTGAGCTTATAAAAGCTTAGTGAGTAAACTAACCAGTAATATTTATTTATAACATTTATCGCATACATATATAATGCATCATCCATATGATTTTTCACATCATAAACATTTCACATAGGATGGACTTATTACTAATGACTCCCCTAATCCAATATTCTTGGCTCATATAGAGGCTCCTCAGAACTTTTGCTTAACATATCCAATATGCTCGGCTTACACAGAGGCTCCTCAGGACTTCCGCTTATAACATGACATGTGTCATGCACCAAGAGGCATCATAAGATCTGCTCTTGGATTTTATGGATCTATAACATACATAACATAACATGGTCATAAACATGGGGAGCGTCAGTAGATCATCCATCATCCATTAATGAACCAATAATAATTATGCAATTATACCACATATTCATGTTCTAGATACATGCACCCTAAAAAAATATGACATAATGCAACATATGACATGATGCATAAGGATTATCATAATTTAAATTTAACAAACATAAATTTATCAAGGTTAGAATTACTCACCTTTTAAAGCCTATCAGCCACCTAACACAAACGGTAGCCAACCTCAGATCCTTAGCTTCTTGAATCACTTAAGTCTGATCCTATAACCATCGGAATCTAATGAGTTATTTAAAGCTGTAGACCTCTATATACATCTCAAACATCTTATTTTAGGCCCTTAGGAACTCTAAAATCATGTTTTGAAACCTTGGAATCAAAGGAGAAATAAAGTTGGCAGAACCAAGTTTGATTGTCAGAATCTTGGACTTCGGCTGTCGAACCTTTGATCATCGGGTGCCCATTTTGGGCAGTAGCAACAATAGCTGCAGAAGTAACTTTGGCTGCTGAAAATGGAATTTCTCTAGATTCATTTTTAAGAAAATTCATGCATCGGGTTCCAAAAAAATGGTTTTTGATAGTCGAACTTGGAATTTCTAAAATTCTCAAGTCAAAAACTAGCAGAAATTCTCTTCCAAAACATACCCCAAGGCTCTAAAACACAATTTAAACATATCTACACATTCCTAAGGCCTAAAACAACTTGAATCCATACTTCAAGCTCACATGCAACACTAAAAGCTAGGATTTAAGGTTCCATCAAACCTCTACAAACACAAAAATAAGAAATCCTTAAGTTTAACTAAGGAAACTAACCATTCAAGGTCCACAAACACTTAGACTTGACAGAAAGTAAGCGCATTACTTCATTCCACATCCAATAGTCAAGACTTAACATAAAAACATACTTCTAAGCAACATGTAACCCTTATTCTAAAAAATAAAAAATAAAAATTCAAAACTTAGAAATCATACAAAACTCATATGCATTTTGACCTTATTCTCCTAAGTCATAAACTCATACCAAAAAAAACATGTAGGACAAAAGTCAATTGGAAAGGAAAATCACCGTTCTCCTCTGAAACTAGGTAGAGAGATTGGAGGGAAATCTTCAAGATTCCTCAAACTCTTGAACTCGCCAACGAATCTGAGAATTCTAGGTTCTAAAAGATCAAACCAAAAAGGATTCAAGGAGAAGATTTTTTTTTTTTTTTTATGCAATAACAGTTAAGAGATAAGAGAAATTCACTTTCCTTTTGAAATTTAACTGAAATGGGCTATTTATACCCCTCCTATCAAGGGGATTTTTTACTGTTAAAAGTCATAGTTTCGGTTGCTAGAGTCTATTCTGCCTAAAAAGAATTTAAATAGAAAGTCTATCCTTCGGCTGTTGAAGTTCCTTCTACCCAATAGCACTTAAAACTTATTTTTAGGCCTACCATAAAACATTTTCAATTTTAGAAATATTTTAACAACATCATACATACAAACATATGAACTTCTTACCACCAATCCCTTATCTTGGAATCTTTGAATTCATTAGAATATTGCATCAATGATAGAAATTTGGGCATTGAAAAATGGTGGGTATTACATCCTACCTCGCCTTATCAAGAAAATTCATTCTTTAAGAATGTGAATCTCATGATTCAAATTCATTTACCATGTCACTATCTTCTTCACTCGTAAATACATGTCCTTTTGATTGTTCTGAGTATCTTACAAGGATATATTTTCTTCCTCTTGGACCAAAGTTTTCATATTTACAAGAAGGATTGTGAACAAAAGCAGCACATCCTTAAGATTTTAATAACACTTAAGTCAGGTTTTCTATGAGTCCATACGCATATAGAGTTTTAGTAACTGATTAGATGAAACTTAGTTAAGGACAAATACAATGGTAAACAATTTATTGCCTCAATAGGTAATAGGCAAATTTAAGAGTCTCTTACTCTTTTAGGATATATGGGATTTTCATATTGATATATAAATATAAACTAATATGAGACAATATGTAATAAATCCTAAATTTATATACATAAATATCCTATATAAAAATTAATAATGTTAACACTTATCCCACATTAGACTTAGAATCGAAAGTTTACAATATTTCCAATCATCATCTAAAATTCTAATGTGCAATAAGTTTAACATAATTAATTATGTAAGAAACTATAATCTTAAATCATGCAAATTTAAGATTAAGAAACAATATATTCAATATCTAATATTAAAATATTTAATAAGACACACATACACATGTCTTATATGCATAATTATTTACATATAAATAACTTTTTAAAGATATTAACAAATATATATATATAATAACACAAGAGATATAAAACAACCAAAATTTCATATTCATATTATATATATATTCACATCAATTAAATAATTTTTTTAAAATCTCTAATCCAATTAGAGATATAAAATTCTAAAAAAATTTATAAGCTAAAATTAATTTTCAATAAAGTCAATAAAACTAATTTTAATTGAATTCAAGAAAATATTAATTTTAGTTTACCCCATGTAATTTTAGAAAAGCTCTTTTCTAAAGCTCAATCGAATCAAACAATTTAATTCTATTTCCCGCCCAATCCAATTAGGAAATATTAATTCCAAAACAATTTTAGAATTACTACAATTAATTTTTATTAAGATCGATTAAAACTATTTTAATTGAATTCTGATAAACTCATTTTATTATATTTTAGGGTAGTTTTGCATCCATTTTGCCCTTTGAATTTAGTAATTTCATGTTTTTAATTTTTATTTTAGTTAATTTGTTAATTTTAGTTGCATTATATTTGATTTTTGGATTTTTAATGTTTTTAATAGGTTTTAATATGATTTGAAGGCAAAAAAGTACATGTGGGAGAAATTCAAGATGATTTGAAGCTTAAAGTGGTGAGAAAGATGAAGAAAATTTGCTTCAGGAAGCAAACCAACTGAGATTTTCAAGAACTTTAAAATGCCCCATGTTGAAGGTCATGTAAAATTAAGCATTAGTGAGTAGAAACCAACACGAGGCATGTTAGATTTAACACTAGGTCGTGCAGCTAGAATTTTGGAACCAAAACTTGCTGAAAGTTTCAAGGACCTTAACATGCCCAGTGTAGCTGGTTAGTGCAAAGTCTAAAGTTCCTCTTGTAAACTAACATGGAGCATGTTGAAAATAACTAAATTCAACATGAAGCATGTAGGAAGACGCTGGCAGATTTGCTAACCTAGAAAAATTCTCTCACTTCACACCTTTTATACCTTTTGTCTTTATCCCTTTTGAGACTACTTTTAGGGCAAAAACATTAGGAGGTATATAAGCATCATATTCTTATTGTTACCATAAGGAGAAAGAGAGAGAAATCAAGAAGATAGGAAGGAGGAACGCTTTCTTTGGAGGAAGACAACCTACAGAATGACATTTTTTCAACTTCTATTTTCAAATATTTGAATTCTCTTTTTCTGGGTTCTTTCAATTTTAGTCTTATTTTTATGTTTTCGTGCTTTATTTCATATTTTCTACTTGTAAATCCAAACATGAGTGAGTATATATTTAAGATTTTAAAGTTGGGTATAATGATTTAAGTTTTACTTGTGGATTTAGACTGGTTTTAACCAGATTTTAATATATATAAGTTTTTATTAATATCTTGTGTCGTTTATTTACATACCATTATTGGTACCCTTTGGGTTTATTCTTAATCTTAGATTGAAGAACCGAGAGGTGAAGATCTATGATAGATAATCAAGATATTGAACTTAATCACCCAGTATTAGAAATAAACTAGTGGGTTAAGAGGAATTTTAAGTTGATTAAAGTGTTTAAACGGCTTTGGGTAATTAAACATTGTATGAGAATGGGGTTTAGTTTCCTTTAAAACACTTTTTAGTTTACTTAAAAGAGAAACTAAAGGAAATCAGAATCAACTTCCTTCAAACTTATATTTCCCTTAAACTTGGTTTTGCCTATCTAAATCCCAATGAAATTTACTTCATGAACCTCAACTCTGGAATCATCTTAGCCATTAATTAATTTAGTCTTTATTTACTTACTGGTAATTTAGTAAATTACCATTCTGTTTAGGAATTAAATTGCTTGATTTATTATTATTTCCTAATATTTTAATTTAAATTATTGCATCTCATCCTTTAATTTTTTATACACCTTATTGTTAATCATAACTTTTATAGTTTGGTACTCAAACATCAAATCTCTATGGAACTACATCTTTTCTTTAGTATTTGAATGAACCATATACTTACGGATTAATTGAACTTAGTTTTAGGCACCATTGCCGAGGATTTGATTTTATTTGATATTAGATAATTGATTGTTTGTTTAATTTGGGCATTTTATTTTTGTTTTTAATTTTTCTTTCATATTTTATTTACAAATCTTATTTGTTTGGCTTTTCAGGTACTTACTTTCATATGAGAAGAATAAGAAGTGAGGAAATTGATTTAATTTTTAATCCTAAAATTGAGAAGACATCTAAGGCTTTGAGAGCGGAATCAAGAAGAAGAAAAGCCAAAATTATAATTCAAAGGCAATAAGAGCAACATCAAGAATAATAAGAGATTGAAGCTATGGGAAATAACAACAACATATCGGTTAAGGATCATGATTTTCCTAGTTTTGGTGATCTTTAACCAAGTATCACAAGGCCTAGAGTGGAAGCAAACAACTTTGAGTTGAAGCCCTCACTTTGTCAAATGGTTCAATGAGCACAGTTTGGAGGAGGTCCTATTAAGAGTCCACATGTGCACCTTGTACATTTTCTTTAGATTAGCAACATGCTGAAGATAAATGGAGTGTCAGATGATACCATCCATTTGAGATTATTTCCTTTTTCTTTGAAGGATTATGCTAGGGAGTGATTGCATTCATTACCTCTAGGGTCTATAACTACTTGGGGTGATTTGTCACAAGCCTTCTTGGCTCAATACTTTCCTCCTAGCAAGACTATAAAATTGAGGAACAAATTAACTTCTTTCAAACCAAGGGATGATGAGAGTCTCTATGAGGCATGGGAGAGATACAAGGATCTTCAAAGGAGATGCCCACATCATGGAATCCCTAAATGGATGCTAGTTTAGCATTTCTTCAATGGTGTTTCTCCAGCTATTAGAAGTATAATTGATGCATCTTCTGGAAGTGATCTTATGGAGAAGTCAGAATATGAAGCTTGTTCAGCATTGGATAACATTGCTTACAATAATTATCAATAGAGCTATGAAAGAAATGAAGTGAGGAAGCCATCAGCTGGTATTTATGAGTTAGATGCCATGAGTATGTTCAATGCCAAATTTGATGCCTTGACAAGAAAAATGGATAAGTTAAGCATGAAGGTTGATGCTTTAATTGGAGGATCTAGTCATACAAAAGATGTTGGTGCAAGAAATGTGAATTGTGTCAATGATTTTCCTTCCTATAGGTAAGAGTTTGGAAATAAGCAAGTCAATTTTGTTGGGAATTATAATCAGAGGCCAGTTAGTAATCCTTTTTCTGCTACATATAATTAAGCATGGAGGAACCACCTTAATTTTTCCTAGGGAGGCCGACAAGGGCAACAACAACAGAATTATCAACAACCTTCTAATTTTCAACAACCACAGAATTTTTAGCAAAAGAGGGTACCACCTAGATTTCCACCACAAAGGAATCAAAATGCACCTATTCCATAACCACCAGTTTAGTCTTTAAACCAAGATTTAGTTTTGAAGTATGTGATGGAGAATTTCCTATTTGCTCAACAAAAGCAAGGTGAAATAATACAACAATTAACTTCAAGGATAGATCAACTTACTACTTATAATAAGATGCTAAAAATACAGATAGCCCAACAAGCTAGTTCTTCTAGTAAAGTATAAGGGTAAACTTCCAAGGAAACCAGAGAACCCTAGGGAACAATGTAATGCAGTCATTTTAAGGAGTGGAAAAGTTATGGGGGAAGAAAAGAATGATGAAGTGAAAGTTGATGATAAGAATAAAGAGGGCAAGGGTGAATTTGTTTCAACCAATGTAAAAGTTGGCAAGGAGGTAGGTGAGGAGAAAGAAGTTGAGACAGAAGTAGAGGAAAAGTATATGCCTCCACCACCATACAAGCCACCATTGCCTTATCCTAAAAGGTTTTAGAAGGCAAAGCTAGATAAGCAGTTTGAAAATTTTTTAAAAGTTTTGAAGAAGTTATACATCAATATTCCATTCACTGATGCAATCTCTCAAATGCCTTTATATGCTAAGTTTCTAAAGGAAATCTTGTCAAATAAGAAAAGATTGGAGGATTATGAAACTATTGCACTTACTAAAAAATGTAGTGCTATATTGTAGAATAAGCTTCCCCCTAAGCTTAAAGATCCTGAAAGTTTCTTTATTCCATGTCACATTGGAGAGACAAGTATCAAAAAAGTGTTGTGTAATCTTGAAGCTAGTGTAAATTTGATGCCACTATCCATATGTGAAAAGTTGAAGCTAGGAGATTTGAAGCCCACTACCATTTCTTTGTAGCTGGCTGATAGATCTATCAAATATCCAATGGGAATTTTGGAGAATGTGCCATTGAAGATTGAGAAATTTTTTATTCCTGTGGATTTTGTGGTTTTAGAGATAAAGGAGGATGTAAGAGCACCCATCATACTTGGAAGATCATTTTTAGCTATTGCAAGAGCTAATATAGATGTGAAGAATGGGAAATTGAAGTTAAAGTTGGGAGAAGAGGAAATAGAATTCAATTTATTCCAAGATTCCAAGGAATCAGCTGTGGTATATTCTTACTATAGGGTAGATGTTATAGAAAATGATGCTAGAATGGAAGATATTAAGTTGGAGGGAAGTCAAATTACTCTTCATTCTCAGTGCAATTAGCATAGAGTGCAAAAGAAAAATTCTCCTTTGCCATCTTCTTTTAATGAGAATGAAACTCTAAGAGTAAAACTCAAGGCTCCATCTAAACAAATCAAGGTAGAAGATTCATTTCAAGTTTGTAAGAGTAATCTGCAAGGTGTGGTTGGGATTCTAAACAAAGCAACAGGTGCTTTCATAGTCAATGGGAAAATTTTGAAGTATAAATTTATTCTAGCTCCTGTTGAGAAGGGAGGCAACACTTTCCAATTCCAACCACCATGAACTAAAAAGGGGTCAGGCTAATAACCTTAAATTAGTGTTTCTTGGTAGGCAACCCAAGTTTATTTTTAGTAGCTTGTTAATTTTATTTTTCTTATTTCATCCCTTACAACTTAATTTTGATATTTGTCTAATTTTTGGTTTGTAGGTGAAATGCAACGATTAGGTGTTTTGGGAATTGTTGCAATAAAAGCCATATTATTGATTTTGGGAAGTTCTTTGTGTTTCTTTTAATTTGTTGATAAATAGTAAATTCATGAAATCTTGATGTGTTGCTTGCTTAAATGTTGATGAAATGAGGGAAATTTGATTTAGAGAGATTGATGAGGATTAAATTATGTTATTAGAGTGAGAAATGAAATTTAGCATGATGAAGTTAAAAATATAGCTCATTTCAGTATTTTAGCTTTGTTTTTGTGCTAATTATGTTCAATAAACTTTATATTTAGCATGTTATTCTTGAAGGATAAATGGAGCAATTTGGTGCTTGAGGCATGTTGATTTGAAAGGCAAGAGAGCTCCAATTTTTCTTTAAAGGTTTGAATGGGAGATTTATGAACTTAATGTCTACTATAAATAGTAAATTTTGAACATTTTACTTCTTTGCTAATGCATTTTGTGTCATTCAGAAAATAGTTAAATTTGCACGGTGAAAGGCTTGAATTAAGCTTAATTTTTATGTCTTGGGAGGTGGAAAATAATTGTGCTTTAATTTACAATGCTTGAAATTTGATTATGGCTACTTTGATTGTCATTTGTCTATTAAAAGAGTGAATTGTTACATTTATATCTGCTATGAATAGTAAATTCTTTGCCTTGATGATGTGCTACTTGAGCTAGAGTGAAATCAGAAAATTTAGTTGAGAACAACATATGATAATGACTAAATTTTGCTCTAGGAGTGTGCAATGATGTTTAACATGTTTGGATTTAATTTTAGCTTATTTCAATGTTTTACTATGCTTATATGTGTTAGTTTGGCCAATTCAATTTATTTTAAGTGTAACACCCTAAAGTTCGGTAGTGCGTTCTACTGTTCCGGTGACCAGTGTTGTCCGGACAGCTAGAATGCCTAGAACTACACTTACATATTAATGAGGAGACATAAAATAATTAAATACAAGAAAAGAAAATACAAGAAAAAAAAAAGGAAAAATAATAGTAAAGAAATGTAACCAAGTTAAGCGAGCCGAGAACCCTAGCGATGGGTGACCGCACCGGGAAGTCACGACGTGGACCGTTGACTAGCCCTGGACCACGGGAAACCCTGAAAAATATTTTTAAGACTTAAATAGACCCCTATTTAAGTATAAATACCATTAGAAATATCAAAGAAAAATTAATTAATTAGTACAAAGAAAAGTGAGAAATCGAAAAATGGACAAAACCCGGTGTTACCGAAAAATCGGGAATGCAACCCGAACAGGGGCATTGTGGTTATTTGACACCCCGAGTTGTCTTTTGACCTAAATGTCCATTAAAAATAAGTGGTATTAAATTTTTTAAAATGTCATGAAAATAAGAAATTTTACAAGTAATGTAATTAAAGGACTTAAGGGGGATTAATTGAAATGTTAATAAGATTTGATTATTATAATATTAATTATACTTAACGGACAATTAGTGGACCACTAAGTGGGACTATAAAATGTCAAAATTCTGCCCACTTTCACCTTCATCTTTCTCATTTCTTGATTTTTGCCGAATTCATTTTCTCTCCATTGTCCTCCATGGTCGGCCACCCTTGCAAAGCTCCAATCTTCACTTTCAAGCCATAATTTCTTGTAAGTCTCTTCATTAAAAGTTGTCCATACACCTTGGGTAGTAGATAGGCAACATGAAGACCAAGTTTTGGAGAGATTTTGAAGAGTTTCCAAAGTGGTAAGTTTGTGTTTTTGATTATTGCTTCATTAAAGTTTGTAAGGATGTTATGGGTACTTGAATTATGGAGAGATTTTTGAGGTTTGATGTTTAAAGGGAAATGTGTATTTTTGGTAGCCATGGAAACTCCTTGAGGACAGTTTATTCTTGCTTGTAAATAGTAGATTAAAGGGTTGATTTAATGTTTATGTGTGTATGAATTAATTTGGGTGATGTATACTTAGTATATTTGAATGTGTACTTGAATTTGGAAGCTTGGAAATTAATGGATTGTAATGTATGAATCGGCAGTCTGGTTTGGTAAACCATAAAGATGTTATTTCATGTTTGGTTTATGGAATATTAATATTGAATTGTGATAGTTGTTATGGCATCTTGGGTATATGTATGGTGGTGTGAGGTTGGACATGTAAATGAGCTAGGTTAGGTGATTGAATTGTTGTAATTGAGCTTGAAAAAAATTCTGCACTATATGGTGCATGTTGAGTGTGATTATAAGCTGCCAAAATGACCAACAATATGTTGTGAAATGTATTTAGGTTAGGGTACAAACCAGAATTGGCATGAATGTATAGTTTGGTAAGTGTTGAACGTATCCTTTGATGAGTAATGAACAAATGCAATAGGGCAGTTTATGTTTTGGGCCTAGAACCTTATGTGTGTGGCTCCAATTGGTATGAAACCAATTGGAGGTGAAACTAGGTACAAAATGTGCCAACTTTCATGAAGGAAGCTTACCAAAATTCTGCTTGTAAGGTAACTTGAAAAGTGACCAAATCCGGATTAGTGCAATTAAGGCCTGAAAATTGACCATTTGGGCAGCAATTAGTGTTTAGGCCATAACTCACTCAAAACAGGTCCAATTGACCTAAAATTTTGACCATGAATAGTTAAGACCTATATCTACAAGTCCTATGAAGACACTAAAGCCCAGAAATGACCATAAGCAAGTCAAAAAGCTTGCACAAGTTCGGGTCCAAAAACTGGCCAAACCAAAATTGACCTAAAATAACCTAAAGTGACCAATTTTGGTACATTATGACCAGCAATAGTAAAATGACCATAACTTGGTCTAGTAAACTCAGAATGACCTGAAATTTTGCCCCGTGTGCAATAAGACATAGATCTACAAGTTTTTAGTTTTGACCGAAACCCGAAAGCCGAGGGAACTAGGTCATCCGGCTAGGTCAAATTAGTATACCGGGATTCGACAAATTGTAATAAAACGCAATATATATGGAAATAAATTCGGTAACATGTACCAATACTAAAAGGCTACAAATGTGACATGTTGGTAACATTAAAACCTAATTCACCTAGACTACATCGAGGGTTGACATCTTAGGTTGACTGAGGAAATAATAGAATTCAATAAGTTAATTATTAAGCTTTATTCTTAGAGACAGTTTAAATGAGTACTGAAACACTTCAAATTGTGTGTTTCAGTTAGCAAAGACTCAGGGAAGGGGAAGGAAACACTGAGTCAGAGCTAAGAGACAGTTATCAGAGGTTTGTGCGCAACTAGTTTTTAACTGATTTTGTTTTGAATATTTCATATGATTAAATGACATATTTTTCTTATGTATTATGTTTAACAAGCATTGGATTTAATTCAATGATTATTGAAATTATTATAGTATGTATGAATTTAGCTTTGTGAAATGGTATTTCCACAAGTATTAAGCATTGTTATGGATTGAATAAATTATGTTTTAGAAAATTGTGATAGAACATGTTTTGAATTGTGATGGTAATTTTCATTGAAAAATGCAAATTTATTATTTGAATTGTGATGAGCATAAAAATTATTAGATATTGGAATTGAATTTGAATCGAATTATATTGTGATTTATGCTCACTAAAAAGATTGTGATATTGTTTTATATCTCACTATAGATGCTTGACTAGGTTATTACTCGTCTCTCTCATTTGTTGAGAAGACAATGGAGTTAGTTGTGTTTTGATTACCATGGTACGTGCACAGGCTTAGATTTTCCTCTAATTTGAGGTTAGGTCTAAGTTTTTTTTTTATCGTTATGGCCCTTGCGGAAGATTCATTATTGTGATGTGTACTGTGCACGATGATTCGACCTCCCCGACCATAGGGAGTTAGAATCACTTCGAATATGGCTCTTTCGGATTAGTCTTGCATAGTTAGTGAGATAAAGAATGATTTTTGAGATACAGCATGATTTTTGAGATACAGCATGATTTTTGAGATACAACATATTTTTTTAGATACAGCATGATTTTTGAGATACAGCATGATTTTTGAGATACAACATGGTTTTTGAGACACAGAATGTTTTTGAATAGTAAAGAATTGTGATTTTAGTTATGATTTATGTATAATTGATTTTGTTGGAACTACCTTAAATGGTTAGTCATGATTTGATAAATTGAATTTCGTGATCAAAGTCCATTGCGGAAGATTCATTATTGTGATGTGTACTGTGCACGATGATTCGACCTCCCCGACCATAGGGAGTTAGAATCACTTCGAATATGGCCCTTTCGGATTAGTCTTGCATAGTTAGTGAGATAAAGAATGATTTTTGAGATACAGCATGATTTTTGAGATACAACATGGTTTTTGAGACACAGAATGTTTTTGAATAGTAAAGAATTGTGATTTCAGTTATGATTTATGTATAATTGATTTTGTTGGAACTACCTTAAATGGTTAGTCATGATTTGATAAATTGAATTTCGTGATCAAAGTCATTTCATACAAATGATTTACATTATTGGCAATGAATATTTTGAGTTTTGGAATTTGATGAGCATTCAGATTTCCAAATTATTTGCTGTAAATTTTGTCAATGTATATTGTACTATATTTTAAATTATAATTGTGCACCACTGAGTTCATCACTCAACGATAGCTTTGTATACTGTCGCAGGTAAAAAGAGCATAGAGCAGTGAGTAAGTTTCTTTGAAGACACATTCAGATCAGCTCCAGGTATATCATAGGTATACCCATGTACATAAGTTTTGATGTATGCATGTAATAATATGTATGTAAATTATTTGAGTAGTTGTATAAAAACTCTTGTAAAATATTTTGGTATGTAACTAAATGTAAATTATTGTAAATGTAAATTTGGCATTTCATTTATCTGAATAGTTTTATAATATTAATTTTGAGTCTTGTAATCAATGAAATATTTCTTTTATGAGGAGATTGATTTGATTATTGAGATTTGAATTATGGGTTCAAATGAAGTTATTGAAGTTGTATTTGAGAAAACATATTAGGAGTGTGTTCTTTGCAGGTTTTGAAGAACTGTTTTCTCAAAATACAACCGGCACTTTGCCGAAATTTTAAAAAAAAATTATAACACCAGATTTTAATCGATGATTTAAATTTCATGAAATTGTTTTAAATCCCTTGTAGTATATTTAATGGATTATCGGTAAGCGAAGTACGGTAATTCATTAGGTGTACTACGGGATCATGTTACATCTTACAGGGGAGTAGGGTGTGACATTAAGCATGCTAATCTTGTAAGGATGATTGCCACAATATGGTGTTTGTAATATGCTGCCAAAAAAAAAAAAGAAGGATAACTACTATTTGGGGAAGTATTCTGCACTTTTATCTATTGTGAACAGTATTTTTTTCATGCCAAATTGCTATTAGATTGAATATACTTTGATGGAATGAGAAAACATGTTTGATATGTGTGTTTTGAAGTGTTAATTTTGTGGAAATTCAATTTGAAGTGTCAGGGTATTATTTTTTGTTGCTTTGAGTGCCAAGTATTTGTTAAAAATTAAGTCACTGCAATTTATTAATGTGAATAGTACTTTCTTGACTTTTATTGAATATATTAAATATGCTTCAATGGTATGAGCATATGAGTTGACAATACATGATGTTGAGTTAAACTTTTGTGTTCTGAGGTGTGACCTATGGTTGAGATCTATTTTGAAGTGTTTTGGGAAATAGTTCATACTGATTTGGTTGTTCTTTGGTAGAGTATTTCTAGAATTTTGGGCTTTTAGGGTGAAATCTTGAGTTTTATATCAGGTCTAATAGCATTAAGTATGACATGCCTCATACTAAAGGTTATGCTGTCACGTGAGCTATTTGAATTGCTTAAAATTACAGAATTTTTGAAACCCAACGAAATTTTCACGGGATATGACATGCCCCATGCTGGTACCCAGTGTAAGTTGATCAGCATTCAGCACAAGGCATGCCAATTTACCTTTACTTCAACATGCCTCATACTACTTAATCAACACACATATTCACCTAAAACTCAAAATCTAAAATTTCCCGATTCACTTTTCATTCTTTCACCTCACTCACTTCTGTTTAATTTGATATAATTGGGATACTTTTGCACATATTTTCTTTGAGTTATATGGTTCATATTATTTTGAGCTTAATTTTGAATTAATTGTTCTTATTTAGCTTTTACTCCCAATTGTACATACTATATGAGCTGATTGGTTTATTCTCTGTTTGTCCATCTTTGCATTCATTTTAGACATTGAGAATAATGTCTTATTTGAGTTTGGGGGTAAGGGAAAAATTTTTACAAAATTTTTACCTTTTTGAGCATTTTCATTCATTTTTTGCATTTCATTCATTCATATATAGTTCACATACAGCTATACCATGTAAATATATACACACATGCATATAATTGTCATTTAGATTAACTATAATTTTATTTAATTTTTGCATTCACTTTAGGAACATGCATAACATAAAATAAATTTTGACCTAATTCTTAGAAGATTGAGAATTATTTTGAAAAGCAATTGAGCTTTCCTCTAGATGGGTTTGAAGTATTGAACATTCAAGATAGGTGCAAGATTATAAGATTCTTACCTAGGTTTATATTTTCTTAGCCAAGGGCCATCCAATCAATTGCATTGAGTCTGAGTACTTAGAGAAAACTCTAGGGTAAAAAGTAGCTAATTGTGTCTCACCAATCCTGGAACAAGCCTTCTAGACCTTTCGAGCTAAAATCCTGGCATGCACTTGAAAAAAGAAATGATCTAGGCATTCTTTGGATTTTAAACCTACATTTTTAACCTTAATCAATCTCACTTTAAATTTCCATTTGGAACCAATTTGAGCTTTCATTTATACCCTTTATTTCTTTAGTACCTATATCATTACCTAGCCATAAACTCAAACACTTACCTACCCTTCATGAGAATAATTGTTTAAGTAATAGATACAATATATATAAATATATATATATATATATATATATATAGATATATATATATATATATATATATATATATATATAATTAAATGAGAGAAGTAACTAAAGTAAATTTTGCTAACAATCATTTCATGTTATGAAAAATAATTGACCATCCAAGTACGCAAAGAAAGGAGTTCGAAGGTAAATTAAAAAGGGACAACTACAATTCAAAATTCAATGTTATTTATTTAGTCCTTCAAAGAGTTTCAAATTTGTGTGCTAGCAATTATTGATTATCATAAAGTTCTTCCTCCTATTTGATTTAAAAAAAATGAAAAAAAAATATTTGTGTATCTTGATCTTTTTAATAATTTGATTGTTCTCATGTTTTGTTTCCGTTATACATTTTCTTTGTTAGCCAAATCATTACCTATATCATTACCTAGCCATAAACTCAAACACCTACCTACCCTTCATGAGAATAATTGTTTAAGAAATAGATACACTATAAAAAAAATATAAATAATTAAATGGAAGAAGTAACTAAAGTAAATTTTGCTAGCAATCATTTCATGTTATGAAAAATAATTTACCATCTAAGTACATAAAGAAATTAGTTCGGGGGTAAATTAAAAAGAGACAACTATAATTCAAAATCCAATGTTATTTATTTTGTCCTTCAAAGAGTTTCAAATTTGTGTGCTAGCAATTGTTGATTATTGTAAAGTTCTTCCACCCATTTGATTTAAAAAAAAATGAAAAAAAAAATATTTGTGTATCTTGATCTTTTTAATAATTTGATTGTTCTCATGTTTTTGTTTCTATTATACATTTTCTTTGTTAGCCAAATCATTACCCCTTAGCCCCATTACAACCCTTAAAAGTCCTTTTGATCTTTTGATAGGGTTTTGCTATATTAGTGGAGATTAGAATAGTTAGTTTGCCTATGGGATTAGGAATATCATTTATTTATTTCCATAATCATTTGAGACACATTAGTTTATGGATTGCTTTAGAGCCTATTTGGGCATGATTTCTCTTTTTAATTGATAGGTTTGGATTTGATGAGATGGATAATTGACCTAAGGCTAAGCGGTGATAACTTTGGTAAGAATTGAATTCTTTGTATCTTGAAGCTGGGTATATGGTTTGTTGGTAGCTAGAGGTAAGCTTAAGAGTTTAGATGAGTAATTTTCATGAACCTAAGGAGAGGTACCCCAATTGTATTTAATTATTTTAAATTGCTTGAGGACAAGCAAAAGTTTGAGCTTGGCAAAATTTGATAAACTCATTTTATATAGGTATTTTAGGATAGTTTTGCATCCATTTTACCCTTTTAATTTGGTAATTTCATGCTTTTAACCTTTATTTTGGTTTATTTGTTAATTTTAGTTGCATTATATTTGATTTTTGGATTTTTGATGTTTTTCATTGGTTTTAATATGATTTGAAGGCAAAAAAAGTTCAAATGGAAGAAATTCCAGGTGGTTTGAAAGCTTAAAGTGGTAAGAAAAATGAAGAAAATTTGCCTAAGAAAGTAAACTAGCCAAGATTTTCAAGAACCTCAACATGCCTCATGTTGAAGGTCATGTAAAGTCAAGCGTTAGTGAGCAAAAACTAACACGGGGCATGTTAGATTTAACATTGGGTCATGCAGCCAGAATTTTGAAACCAAAACACGTCAAAAGTTTCGGGGACCTTAACATGCCCAGTGCAGCTGGTTAGTGCAGAGTCTAAAGTTCCTCTTTTGAACCAACATGAGGCATGTTGGAAGACACTGGTAGATTTGCTGTAACACCCCTAAGTTCGATAATGCATTTTATTATTCTAGTGACTAGTGTCTGTCCGGACAGCTAGGATGCTTGAAATTATATTTAAATATTAGTGTGGAGATATAAGATAGTGAAATACAAGAAAAGAAAATACAAGAAAAATAAAAGAAAAATAATAGCAATGAAATGAAACTAAGTTAAACGAGCCAACATCACAGCGATCGATGACCACATGGGGAAGTTACGGCGCAAGCAATAGCCGACCCCTGGACTGCAGGGAACCCTCGGAATTTAATTTCAAGACATAATTAAAGACTTATTGAAGTATAAATGTCATTAGAAATATCAAAGAAAAATTAATTAATTAGTACAAAGAAAAATGAGAAATTGAGAAAACGACAAAACTCGATGTTACCTAAAAATTGGAAATACAACCCGAATAGGGGCATTGTGGTCATTTGACACCTAGAGTTGACTTTTGACCTCAATGTCTATTAAAAATAAGTGGTATTACACTTTAAAAATGTCATGAAAAATAAAAATGTGGTACATTATTTAAATAGTGAAAGAAATGAGGCAAATGTGCAAATTATGGAACTTTAACTAATTAAATCATTAATTTATGGTTCGTGCTCCACTAAGTGAGATTAGTGGACATATAAAACCAAGTGGACAGCATGAAAATTCACTTTCTTCCTCATTTTTTTCGCTTTGCTGAATTGCTTTCTCAAGTTCTTCCATGGCCAAATGTTCTTCCAAGCTTCCTCCATGGCCATTCATGCATAAGCTCAAATCTACCATGATTCAAGCCATATTTTTTCAAAGTCCCTTCATTAAAAGTGGTCTTCACACCATGGGAAGTATGTGGGCAGCAAAAAAGAGAGGAAATTCCATGGATTTTTGAAGCTTAAGTTGAGGTTAGTGCTTAATCTTTCCAATTACCTTTATTAATCCTTGTGTTGAGCTTTGAGTAAGTTGAATTGCTAAGAAAAATTGAGGAAATGATGAGTATTGGTGAATCTTAGTTTTGGCAGCCATGAAAATGAATGGTTAGTGACTTATTCTTATATGTATTTGATGGGAATTAAGGTTGATTAACTCAAATAGAAGTGGTAGTAGGTTAATGTCCAAGTATGTGCATGTTAGTGCTTGAATTAAGGGTTTGAAATGGGACCTTGATGCTTTGGCAAACTGCCATGTTTGGCAGCCTATAATATCATGAATTTGTGTGTGTGAATATGAAGTTTATTAATGAAATATGATGGTGTTGAATTGTGGTCATTTTGTATAATTTCCATGGAAGTGTATGTGTAAAATAAGTATTGATGTACATTGAATTTGGGTGGATATGAATGTTGGACTTTAATGGTGAATTGTGTGCATTGAGCACTTGAGTGTTCTACCCAATATGCTTGCTGGAATTGTGTTTTGTATTTGTAGAAGGGCTATGAATAAATAATGAAGTCATGAGGAGGAGGAGGAGAAATGTCAAATTGGAAGTGTAATTGTCTTGTGCAGGTTGTGTATGTTGGCAGCACCTAAATTAGGTCATAAGTGCAAAACTGTGAACCCAATTGGTATGAGGCCAATGGAGGGTGAAACTAGACACCAAATAGGCCAACTTTCATGTAGAAATGTTGCCAAAATTCTACCTAGAAACTGACATTAAAAATGACCAAATCCGGATTAGTGACTTGAAAGCCTGAAATTTGACCATTTGAGCAGCAGTTAGTGTTTTGACCATAACTCACTCAAAACAGGTCCAATTGACCTGAAATTTTTACCATGAATAGTTTAGACATAGATCTAAAATTCCTATGAAGACACCAAAGCCCAGAAATGGCCAGAACCAAGCCAAATAGCTTGTACAAGTTTAGGTACCAAAACTGGCCGAACCAAAAGTGACCTAAAAATGACCTAAGCCTACCATTTTAGTGCATTCTATCAAGCATTGGTAAATTGACCAGATCTTGGTCTATACAACTCAGAATGACCTGTAATTTTTCCCCCATGTAATAAGACATAGACCTACAAGTTTGTAGTTTGGACCGAAACCCGAAAACCGAGGGAACTAGGAAGTCCGGCTAGGTCAAAATAGTACACCGAAATCTGGTAAATTGCAATAGAATGCAATACACTTGGAAATGAAATTGGTAACATATACCAATACTAAAGGGCTATAAAATGTGACATATTGGTAACATTAGAATTGACTCACTTAGGGTGCATCAAAGGTTAACATTATAGGTTGACTAATGAAATGAACTGAAGGGAATAGTACCAAGAAAATTTAAATATTAAATTTTATTGTTAGAAACGAATTCATTGAGTACTGAAACACTTTAAATTGTGTGTTTCAGTTGAAAAGGATATTGAGAAGCATAAGGAACACTGAGTCAAGTCCAAGAGGCATATATCAGAGGTTTGTGCACAATAATTTTGATTTATCATTTTCTACTTAAAAATTTAATTGAACATTATAGTTTTGAATTGTGTCTGTGCACAATACTTTTTATATTCACTGCTTTTGCCAGAAAATTTATTTAGAGAAATGAGTTATGAATAATTTTTTATTATTTTGGCTTTGGGAATTTTATTGGAAATTATTGTGTTGCCTACTTTGCAAATGAAAATTTTGAGATAAAATATGATTTGTGATTTGTATAAAGTATTTAAATATTGTGATTTGGACTTGTTTTGATTCACACTTGGCATGACAATATTACTATGTTCCTCCTCCATTTATGGGGTGAGTTTGATTATATTCCTCCCTCTTTGACTTGCCAGTCTGAGGTGAGTGTGGATGAGTTCTCATTATCTAGCTAGCTTCCTCCCTCATTGATTTCGATTAGTGGGGTGAGTGTGCCTTGTCGTGGTGTACAACACGGCATGTTCGGAAAAGTTTATGTCATGACCTAAGTTGTATTATTGATTGGCAACACTGTGTTATTAAATTATTTGATTAAATTTGTGTTATATGAGCTTTGAAAAATTGTGAATTATTTGGATTGTAAATTGTCAACAAAAGTTTTACATACCACATTTTAAATTGTTATTGTGCACCACTGAGTAAATTTTACTCAGCGATAGCTTTTTATTGCTTTTGTAGGTAGACAGATGGACAGAACAGCAGAGTAGGCTGCTTGTACCACATTTTGAGATTTCGCCGGGTATATTAAGTATACCATATTGTGTAGTTTTTGTTATAATGTATGTGCACTGTATGTATATATTGTACTTGGTCTTGAGCAGTTGTAAACTAAAATTGTAAATTATTTTGGCTTGTAAAAATATTGTGATATATTTATCTTATCTCAGCTTTTGGAAACACTGAAAATTTGATTGTTGAACTGAATTGATAATGTTGAGAAATTTATTATGCTGAACAAATTTATTAGAGTTTGGGGATTGAATAAACTTATTGGAAGTGCTTTTTACAGGTTTTTGAAGAACTATTTTATTCAAAATACAGATGGCACTCTGCCAAAATTTTTACAGAAATTGTTGATACTCAGATTTGTTATTTGGTTTCACTTTAGTTAAAAAATTTTAACACCTATCAAAAGTGCTCACCACTGTAAAAAGAAGTAAGAAAAGTTTTAAAATCCCTTGTAGTGTATTTAATGGGTTATCAGTCGACGAAGTTAGTAATTCATTAGATATACTACGGGATCATGTTATGCCTTATGGAGGGGTAGGGTATGACATGTTTTAGTGGTATCAGAGCAAGTTTTTAAATTCTGTTTTGACCTGTAATTTGAATATTCTTTCTTCATAGTACAACTGCTCAATGTCATTGTTTGATACATATAGTGCATTACATTATAAATATGCACTAAAAGGAGGAAATCTTCTTGTGTTGGTTGTACAGGAAATAGAAAATCCTACGAAAAGATATGGAAGAGAAAAATAAAACAATAGAACAGTCTGTGATAGCAGAAGTACAATTTGAGGCTCCAGCTCCACAAAGTATCGAAGGCCCGACTGTACCAATTTTACCTGTACAAATTACTACACAAATGGCCTAACAAATGGCCACTTTCTTTCAACAAATGGCTGATACTCTGTCAGCTCAAACCCAAGTATAGGCCCAACCCCCACAAGGGCAGTGTGAAATAGAGAAAAGGGAGAGACCTATGGGTCAGAGCTCGAACAGTAATTTGGGAATGAGAAAAGAATTTGAGGAACCCCGAGCTCAGGGATATGACAGAGGTGGATCATCAGAGCAGAGAACACCAAGATCTAGTCGTCGAACAACCAGAAGTTCCTATTTTGCTCTTTTCTGCCATGTTTGTGGTAAGCTACATGGAGGTATTTATCGTAAGGCCTCTGGAGCCTGCTAAAATTGTGGAAAGCTTGGACACTTTATTAGAGATAGTACTAGAGCACCTCGATCTGCTCTCGAAAGTTCATAGACAGTCAGTAGAAGTCGAGATAGAAATAGAGTTGGTACTCCTCACAACCATAACATAGTGAATTAACCCGAATATAGTAGCTCATTAGTTAGAGCGTCCACTATATGCCAAAGAGAAAGAACAAAAACTTAGAATGTAGCTGTTAGTAAGTTCTTAATAAAATAAAAAATTTTATTTTTTGATCCCAACACTACTTAGTTGTATGTTAGTGTTAGAACTATATATTCTATTATTATTCCTTTACAGGGGAATAAATTTTGATGCATTAGTAATTAGTCCTTTAAGATAAGGATTGTGATAATAAGTGAAATTAGTTTTGGAAGAGTTTATCGATGCAAAGTATTTTCTAACACACAATAAATTATAAAGCTAATTGGAGAGCCTACTTAATGTAAGGCAAGAGGACGTAAGAGTAAGTTGCGGTAATAGAATTGCTCTAGATAACGGCAGAGATGTTACTGTTAGTAATTGTTAATGGATATTGTAATCAGAATAAGATTCGAATATCAGTAAATTCGAAAAGGATAAAATATAGGAAAATTTGATCTATTGGAATGTATCGTAGTAATTATGCAATGTTCTTAATGTTTATACTGTAAGCTGTAGATTACAGTACTGACTTGAGATTATTGTGTAGAGCTACGTACTACCCGATAGTGCACCAAGATGAGAATAGTTGCCAACAGCATCTGTATTGGTATAGTTATGTCAAGACCAAATTTTATTATTGGAAATGAGTTTGGAAATCCTACTTAGGGATTTAAAACTCAAAAGTTAGAATATCGAAAGGTTGTAGTTTAGTACAAAAGGAAGTAAGCTATAGAATATTAATAGAAAAAAAGAGTTGTGGAAGAAAAAAAAAATTGAACAGTTGGTTCAGATATAACAAAAATGTTACAAATGTGAGTAAGATTGTTAACTAGAATGGTCAAAGGACCCATGATTAGATAAGTAATTCTAAAACGACCATAATGGTCATTCAAAAAGGGAACATGAATCGAAATATTAGGCGGAATGATAATAAGAAAATATTAGTGCTATATAAATAAAGTAAATGTTATATTAGATTGTTAAAAGTCTTATACAAATTCAAAGGAAAGAAGATTATACGATCATATAGAAAGGAGAAAATAAAGGTGTGAATATTGTAAGATGGCTATTGAGTAAAATTTCGCGAACATAATTTATTTTAAGGGGGAGAGAATTGTAACACCCCTATGTTCGGTAGTGCGTTCTATTGTTCTTGTGACCAGTGTCTATCCGGACAGCTAGGATGCTTGGAATTATATTTAAATATTAGTGTGGAGATATAAGGTAGTGAAAAACAAGAAAAGAAAATACAAGAAAAAAAAAAAGAAAAATAATAGCAATGAAATGAAACTAAGTTAAACGAGCCAACACCGCAGCGATGGGTGACCGCATGGGGAAGTTACAACGCAGGCAATAGCCAACCCCTAGACTGCAGGGAACGCTCGAAATTTAATTTTGAAACATAATTAAAGACTTATTGAAGTATAAATGTCATTGGAAATGTCAAAGAAAAATTAATTAATTAGTACAAAGAAAAACGAAAAATCGAGAAAATGACAAAACTCAGTGTTACCGAAAAATCAGGAATGCAACCTGAATAGGGGCATTGTGGTCATTTGACACCTAGAGTTGACTTTTGAATTCAATGTCCATTAAAAATAAGTGATATTACACTTTGAAAATGTCATGAAAAATAAAAATGTGGTACATTATTTAAATAGTGAAAGAAATGAGGCAAATGTGCAAATTATGGAACTTTAACTAATTAAATCATTAATTTATGGTTAGTGCTCCACTAAGTGGGATTAGTGGACATATAAAACCAAGTGTACAGCGCGCAAATTCACTTTCTTCCTCATTTTTTTCACTTTGCTGAATTGCTTTCTCAAGTTCTTCCATGGCCAAATGTTCTTCTAAGCTTCCTCCATGGCCATTCATGCATAAGCTCAAATCTACCATGATTCAAGCCATATTTTTTCAAACTCCCTTCATTAAAAGTGGTCTTCACACCATGGGAAGTATGTGGGCAGCAAAAAAGAGAGGAAATTCCATGGATTTGTGAAGCTCAAGTTAAGGTTAGTGCTTAATCTTTCCATTTACCTTCACTAATCCTTGTTGAGCTTTAGGTAGGTTGAACTGCTAAGAAAAATTGAGGAAATGATGAGTATTGGTGAACCTTACTTTTGGCAGCCATGAAAATGCATGGTTAGTGACTTATTCTTATATGTATTTGATGGGAATTAAGGTTGATTAACTCAAATAGAAGTGGCAGTAGGTTAATGTCCAAGTATGTGCATGTTAGTGCTTGAATTAAGGGTTTGAAATGGGACCTTGATGCTTTGGCAAACTGCCATGTTTGGCAGCCTATAATATCATGAATTTGTGTGTGTGAATATGAAGTTTATTAATGAAATATGATGGTGTTGAATTGTGGGCATTTTGTATAATTGCCATGGAAGTGTATGTGTAAAATAAGTGTCGATGTACATTGAATTTGGGTGGATGGGAATGTTGGACTTTAATGGTGAATTGTGTACATTGAGCACTTGAGTGTTCTGCTCAATATGCTTGCTGGAATTGTGTTTAGTATTTTTAGAAGTGCTATGAATAAATAATGAAGTCATGCGGAGGAGGAGGAATGTCAAATTGGAAGTGTAATTGTCTTGTGCAGGTTGTGTATGTTGGTAGCACCTAAATTAGGTCATAAGTACAAAACTGTGAATCCAATTGGTATAAGGCCAATGGGAGGTGAAACTAGACACCAAATAGGCCAACTTTCATATAGAAATGTTGCTAAAATTCTGCCTAGAAACTGACCTTAAAAATGACAAAGTCCGGATTAGTGACTTGAAAGCCTGAAAATTGACCATTTGAGCAGCAGTTAGTTTTTTGGCCATAACTCACTCAAAATAGGTCCAATTAACCTAAAATTTTTACCATGTGTAGTTTAGACATAGATCTAAAATTCTTATAAAGACATCAAAGCCCAGAAATGGCCAGAACCAAGCCAAATAGCTTGCACAAGTTTAGGTACCAAAACTGGCCGAACCAAAAGTGACCTAAAAATGACCTAAGCCTACCATTTTAGTGCACTCTGTCCAGCATTGGTAAATTGACCATATCTTGGTCTACACAACTCAGAATAACCTGAAATTTTGCCCCGCGTGCAATAAGACATAGACCTACAAGTTTGTAGTTTGGACCAAAAATCGAGGGAACTAGGTCATCCGGCTAGGTCAAAATAGTACACCGAAATCTGGTAAATTGCAATAAAATGCAATACACTTGGAAATGAAATTGATAACATATACCAACACTAAAGGGCTATAAAATGTGATATATTGATAACATTAGAATTGACTCACTTAGAGTGCATCAAGAGTCAACATTATAGGTTGACTAATGAAATGAATTGAAGGGAATAGTACCAAGAAAATTTAAATATTAGATTTTATTTTTAGAAACAATTCTTTGAGTACTGAAACACTTTAAATTGTGTGTTTCAGTTGAAAAGGATATTGAGAAGCATAAGGAACACTGAGTCAGGGCCAAGAGGCATATATCAGAGGTTTGTGCACAATAATTTTGATTTCTCATTTTCTACTTAAAAGTTTAATTGAATATTATAGTTTTAAATTGTGTTTGTATACAATACTTTTTATATTCACTGCTTTTACCAGAAAATTTATTTGGAGAAGTGAGTTATGAATAATTTTTTATTATTTTGGCTTCGGGAATTTTATTGGAAATTATTGTATTGCCTACTTTGCAAATGGAAATTTTGAGATAAAATATGATTTGTGGTTTGTATGAAGTATTTAAATATTGTGATTTATATGAAGTATTTAAATATTGTGATTTAGAATTGTTTTGATTAACACTTGGCATGACAATATTACTATGTTCCTTCTCCATTTATGGGGTGAGTATGATTATATTCCTCCCTCTTTGACTTGCCAGTCTGAGGTCTTTGACTTGCCAGTCTGAGGTGAGTGTGGATGAGTTCTCATTATCTAGCTAGCTTCCTCCCTCATTGATTTTGATTAGTGGGGTGAGTGTGCCTTGTCGTGGTATACAACATGGTATGTTCGGAAAAGTTTGTGTCATGACCTAAGTTGTATTATTGATTAGCAACACTATGTTATTAAATTGTTTGATTAAATTTGTATTATATGAGCTTTGAAAAATTGTGAATTGTTTGGATTGTAAATTGTCAACAAAAGTTTTACATACCACATTTTAAATTGTTATTGTGCACCACTGAGTAAATTTTACTCAGCGATAGCTTTTTCATTGCTTTCGCAAGTAGACAGACGGACAGAGCAGCAGAGTAGGCTGCTTATACCATATTTTAAGATTTTGTCGGGTATATCGAGTATACCATATTGTGTAGTTTTTGTTGTAATGTATGTACACTGTATGTATATATTGTACTTGATCTTGAGCAGTTGTAAACTAAAATTATAAATTATTTTGGCTTGTAAAAATATTGTGGTATATTTATCTTATCTCAGCTTTTGGAAACACTGAAAAATTGATTGTTGAACTGAATTGATAATGTTGAGAAATTTATTGTGTTGAACAAATTTATTGGAGTTTGGGGATTGAACAAACTTATTGCAAGTGCTTTTTATAGGTTTTTGAAGAACTGTTTTATTCAAAATACAGATGGCATTCTGCTAAAATTTTTACAGAAATTGTTGATACTCAGATTTGTTGTTTGGTTTCACTTTAGTTAAAATTTTTTAACACCTATCAAAAGTGTTCACCACTGTAAAAAGAAGTAACAAAAGTTTTAAAATCCCTTGTAGTGTGTTTAATGGGTTATCAGTAGAAGAAGTTGGTAATTCATTAGATATACTACGAGATCATGTTATGCTTTACGAAGGGGTAGGGTGTGACATTTGCTGATCTAGAAAAATTCTCTCACTTCACACCTTTTGTACCTTTTGTCTTTATCCTTTTTGAGACTACTTTTAGGGAAAAAACTTTGGGAGGTATATAAGTATCATGCTCTTATTTTTACCATGAGCAGAAAGAAAGAGAAAAAATCAAGAAGATAGGAAGAAAAGAAAAATGCTTGCTTTGGGGGAAGATAACCTACAGAGTGACGTTTTCACAACTTTTATTTTCAGATATTTGGATTCTCTTCTTTTGGCTTCTTTTATTTTTAGTCTTATTTTCATGTTTTCTTACTTTATTTCATCTTTTTTACTTGTAAATCCAAACATGAGTGAGTAGATATTTAAGATTTCAGAGTTGGATAAAATGATTTAAGTTTTATTTGTGAATTTGGACCGGTTTTAACTAGATTTTTAATATATATAAGTTTTAATTCATATCTTGTGTGCTTTATTTATATACCCATTGTTAGTACCCTTTGAGTTTTATTCTTAATCTTAGATTACATCCGATAGTTGAAAATTTATGATAGATAATAAAGATGTTGAGCTTAATCACCTAGTGTTAGAAATAAACTAGTGGGTTAAGAGGAATTTTAAGTTGATTAAAGTGCTTAAAAGATTTCGAGTAATTAAACATTGCATGAGAATGGGATTTAGTTTCCTTTAAAACACTCTTTAGTTTGCTTGAAAGAAAAATTAAAGGAAATTAGAATCAGCTTCCTTCAAGCTATATTTTTCTTAAACTTAGTTTTGCCTATCCAAATCTCAATGAAATTTATTTCATAAATGTCAACTCTAAAATCATCTTAGCCATTAATTAATTTAGTCATTATTTACTTACTGATAATTTAGTACATTAGCATTTTGTTTAGGAATCAAATTGTTTGTTTTATTATTATTTCCTAATATTTCAATTTAAATTGCTGCATCTCATCCTTTAATTTTTGATACACTTTATTATTAGCTCAAATAATCATAACTTTTATAGTTTGATACTCAAATATCAAATATCTATGGGACAATATCTTTTCTTTACTACTTGAATGAATTGTATATTTGCCGATTAATCGAACCAAATTCATCAAATTAATTGCCTCGAAAAAAATGCCATTTTATTTTAGAAAATAAATTTTCTTAAAATAATATATATTGAACTAAACAATTTAATTCAATATATATTTGTCCAAAAATCCTCTAATTAATTCTACAAACTAATTTCTAAAATTAATATTGAATTAAATATATTTAATTCATTTCCTCATTAACACAGAGTAAAATCACAATTTTATTTTAAAAAATATTTTAATAAAATAAAATTATGTAATTTTTACATTTTGATCATAAGAAGACAAATCACGTAACTTGATTTCCATATGACACAAAGTCGTATTTATTCTATACCTTCATATGGCACTTTAAGCCATTTTTATTTTCTTGGTACATATGGCTCTATTGCCATTTTTCATTTTTTTTTTCTTTTCATGGGGCCATTTTTTGTTAAGTAAGCCAAAACCAACTAATGCCATTTTTATGTGAAAAAATGATAACTCCTTTATGAGTTAACCCAAATGGTGAGTAAAATAAAAAAAAAAAAAAAAAAAAACTAGAAAATGCACCAAAAAGGAAATAACCCATTTTAATGAAACTAACACCTTAATCATGTTAAAGAAGAAAAAAAAAAACCTTCATAAACTAGAAAACAAATATTTAGGCCTCTGATACTAATGAAGGAAAAATATTAAAGACCTAACATATGGATTCAATTACATAAATCACAATCCATATTCATAAAAAATGCCCTAAGATCTCTACTGTATTTGTTTCACTAGTCTACTATATAATCACATGAATGATATAAACTATATAAATTAGTTCACAATCTATATGTATACCTTACTTGCATAAACAAATTGTCCACAACTTATTTGAAATGAGAGTCTCCAAAGATTAAGAACTAGGCAAAACTTGCACACACACAAATACACACTCATT
The DNA here is from genome assembly GCF_030052815.1 of Hevea brasiliensis. Classification (NCBI taxonomy): domain Eukaryota; kingdom Viridiplantae; phylum Streptophyta; class Magnoliopsida; order Malpighiales; family Euphorbiaceae; genus Hevea; species Hevea brasiliensis. Next base: position 441,774 of record NW_026614597.1, on the reverse strand, counting down.
TGTCCTTTTGTTACTCGTTATAAAAGGCTTTTAAAGCTCTTATATATACTTACTCAAAGTGTGCCAACCTTTTGGCTAAAAGTTACATTACTTCATGTATGTAATTATTAAGAAGAGTTGCATCTCTTCATGTAATTATATCTTTCAATCAATATATATGACTTTTGGATTTTACTATCTTTTGGTAATTTACATGACATTTGAATTTTGCCACCTTTTGACAATATATATGACTTTTCGTATTATTGTTCTTGGTATTGATATTAAGTCTAATGGACTTAGATTGATTCAGATGGGCAACGCAAATCATATTTCCAAGAGTTTTTAATATCAATAGTAATTTTTTTATATATGTAGCTGCCCTCTTTGGCCAACTATAGAAGTTAGAGCCACTTGAGGGTGGAAATAGAGAGAAGAGAGAACGAGATTAGAAAGAGAAAGAGAAGAGAGAAAGTAGTTTTTTTTTTTTTTCTAAATTATTTGGGATGTATCATGTGAGATCCATATCTTTAAAATAAAAAATGTTGCATGTGATGTCAAATCAGCACACTCTTCTAAATTTTAGTTTCAATTTTTGATAAATTTAACTAAATTTTGAAAATTTGACCACTAAATTTAAAATTAGAAAAATTGAATTAAAACACTAAAACTCACAAAAATTAAATTTTTAGTGTCATTAGGCCTAAATTTTAATATATTTTAGAGCTAAACTCAACTTGCCCTGTCCTTGTATAGATGGATATTTCCAACAGTTGGGTAGAATCTTTGGGTAAAAGGTTAGGGATATCAATAATTTATTATGCAATTACATATAATTCCTTATCAGAAGAGCACCTGAGAAAATACCTTAAAATAATCCAAAGTTGTTCATTGGAACATACTTTATTTAGGCTAAAGAACACAATGAGGTCCTCTCTTATCCATTGACTACCCCACCTTGACAAATGAGCTCAGAATCTTATTCCATCTATCTCTCTCATAAAATGTGAATCAATTGTTGTTTATTGGAGAATTAAAATAATCACTTCTATTCCTAAATTATAGTTTTAAAACATTAAAAAGGGCATATTTTTATGAAAAAACACCCAAAATATATATATTTAGACTTTGTACAATAAGCTAGTGTAGGATTTACTCACCCATAATTAATTATTAATGGATCAATAAATTTTAATTTATTATTAATGAAGTTAAAATTATTTTCGAGATTTAAAGTTTAAATTTTAATTAAAATTTAATAAATTAAAAAAATAATTTTCTAAAGGTTCACTTAGAAAAATGAAAATTTAAAATAAGAGATTACTTAAATTGGATATTATATTATTAATTTTGATTTTTAAATATAAATTTAAATCCACTTTTATTTCAAACATAAACCTAAGCATCCTAAAAAAAGTTCAATGTATGAGAAACCATTTTAATTAATAAATTATTAGATAGGATCATTTTATCTTCCATTTTTAATTGACAAATCTCAAGAAGCTTCTAATAATTTGACTTTTAATATATATATATATTGCTTTTAGCTTTTGAAAATAGTATTAAAAGCTTTTAATAATAAAGTTGTATTATATGTATATTTTTTTATATAATTAATTTTAATTAAAATTTAAATTCAAAATTTTACGGTCCTAAAAATAACTTTGACAGTACCACTGAATTAAAATTAATTGATTTTATATGTTTGAATTTAATATATATTTTTATATATATTCACATAGATTAAATATTTTCAATGAATATTAAATTTTTAAATCAATTTGGAAATTTATAAAATTTAAATAATTGATTTGAATAGATTAAATATTATTTTCGTTAATTTTATTTTAAACTTAAAAAAATTGTTTATTTATTTTTATCACATACCTATGAATAAAATATTAACTCAATAATTAATAATTGAATTTCGCAATTCATGATGGAGAAATTGTAAAACAGTTCAATTTAAGTAATTACTAAGTGGGTATCTCATTGACCTAAGGTCAAAACAAGCACCACGTCTGGACCAAGTCAAAAATACGATATATATTAATATATATCAGCATGCAGATGCCTACCTTAGCTTAATTAGTTTAGTTTAATAAATAATAAAGCCAGTTGATTAGTGCCTAATCTTCTTTTCTAGAAACAGACCTACAGCTTTTACATCCCAAAATTGTCACTTTCCACGTCATTAAGCATATGGCAAAGCCAAGATTAAGCCCACCCTTTAGCAAATTGCATTGCACATCATCTTCAACAATGGCAGATATTTTAAATTTTTTATTCATTTCAATATGGCAAAGTGATATATTATGGATAGCTTTTATATGCACATTATATTTACTTTTTCAATCTGATTATAAATGAATTATCCATATCATAATTAAGAGATTTAGGGATTTATGAAGGAGAAAAATATTTACTTTTTATTTGTTTCATAAAAATAATTTTTAAACAATAATTTTTTTATATTTTTTAATATTTAGAACACTTAAAAAAATAAATTAACGAAAAATATTTTTCCGATGAAAAGGAAAATTAAATTATTTTTTTAAAAAATAATTTCTTCTTTTTGAAAGAGGAAGTAATTTTATATTTTTTAAACTTTGATAAACTTATTAAAATATGAAAATATTTATATGTATATGATACAAATACATACCATTAGTTTAATTTTATAACCAAATAATAGAAAATATTTTCATAAAAAATATTTTTCAGAAAATATTTTTCATGTAAAACATTTTCAATATACAACTTATTTTCTATAAAATAAACGAAGTCTCACAAAAAATATTTTCTAGCATCTAGGACATTCAGGAAAATGAGTCAATGGACTAGTTAAAGGTAAAACTAAGTTATTTTCTATTTTTTAAATTTTTGATAATCTTATTAAAATGTGAAAATAATTATCCATACATAAAATAAACATTTACCATTAGTTTAACGTTGCAATTAAACAATGAAAAATATTTCCATAAAATATATTTTTTAGAAAATATTTTCTATAAAAAATATTTTTCACATATAAGTTATATTCTACGAAACAAATTAAGTATTAATTTATAAAATGAAAAAAAAAACTCATTTTGCAATTAATTAATTTTTAGAGTTTTTTTTTAAATCATAGATATCATCAATAGTTAATCATATAAATATTGTTATTATTGTAAAAATTAAATGAACCATATATCTATGATTTAAATTCAATCATTTTCCATATATAATTCTTTTAAGAGGTTTTTTTTTTAATATAAACTTGTTATGTTTTTAAATACATATTTATACACTATTTACTAATTATAATGTAATTAAACCAGACTCCACTTTGTTGTATAGCGGGTCAGAACATTAAACGACTAATAAAGCGTGTTACAAATGTGTCAAATCAAGTTGGTGGATCAACCCACAACATAATAAGATTATTAGAGTATCATAAATAGCTTAATAAAATTTTAACATGAATATAATAAGTAAAATCGTAACCTTCTATTTTCATGTTGCGTTTGTGTCTTGTTCATGGCTTATGTCTAAAATTGCCAACCCTACCCATAGCCGCCTCCTTCCTTGAATTTGAAATTTTGTCTAAAATGATTGCATATTACTTTATCTTCATTATTTAGCTAGCTAAAAGTAAAATGTACCTTGAATATTAAACTTTAGGAATTTTGCTCATTGGTCCATTTGGATTCGAACTTCATTTTTGTCTGTATCCAAGTTAATATGCTCACTTTCTTAGCTTGGATAGTTTCTCTTGCTTTTGGCTTGTTTTTCTGAGACTAGGTCACCTCATCTGCCAAGCTAAGTCGGCCATCTATTTCCCCTTTGGGTGGGGGATGGCCCTCCTTCCTCCTCCAGCATAGGTCTCCTTTCACCCATCTTGGCGAGATTGTAAATATTTTTTGTTCTTGTTTGTCACACCTTACCCCTCTGTAAGGCATAACATGATCCCGTAGAATACCTAATGAACTACCGAACTTCACCTACCGATAACTCATTAAGTACCCTACAAGGGATTTTAAAACAATTTTCTTATCTTTGACAAGTGGTGAGCATTTCTAATAAGTATTTAAAACATTTAGTTGAAATTAAAACTAATTAATATTTTTGGCCATTTTAGTTTTCCGCAAATTCTATAGAAATTTTGACAGAGTTTCCTTTGTATTTTGAGAAAACCGTTCTTCAAATACCTGTAAAAAGCACTTCTAAAAGTTTTTCTCAACCACTACTTCAGTTTCATAATCAAACTCAATCAATTTCTCAAAATTCACAAGTTCAATAGTTCTCAAAATACTGTCAATCAATATCATACATATTTCATTAAAAACAAAATAATTTATACACAACCTTACAAATTTATATCAAAAAAAACACAAACTAAACTTTATTATAAACTTCATACAAATTTGTGTATAAGCTGCTTAAGACCCATTTTTACATGTCCATACATTTATGTGCAATATATACATCAAAAGAAGTATTTACAGTTAGGGTATAAATTATACCAAGGCTTCAAGTGATGACTTCACACACTTCATGACTCGTCTGCTGCTCCTCTAGTCTCTGTATCTGCGCAAAGAATAAAGCTATCACTGAGTACTAGGACTCAGTGGTGCACAATATACTAAAATAATCTTTATGCAAAACTTAAAGCACATTCATTCAAAAATTTGGCTAAACATGAAAATTAAATACAATCATGCATTGTAAGATTTTACATGTAAACCAAGTTCATTTCAAAGTATCAAAACACATTTCATAAAACCCACAGCTAGATCATGCCATTCGAAACAAATAGAATCTCAATAGCCAGAGGCTAAAGAGAAATCACATGAATCTCAATAGCCAGAGGCTAAAGAGAAATCATATCACAAGGCTAGCTAGCTCAAATATATGGATATCCATTCACATCCTCTTCTCGGCACACCTCAACACTTCTCCAGAAGGAATCAAAATTCGAAACTAATTACCTCCACTAGTCGTGCTAGTGAGGTGTTCAAATATATGGTCATGATACTGTGGTTTCAAAACTTATCTTAACAATTTGCTAAACATTGTCTTTTCAAATATACATAATAACTTTCAATAATTTAGATCAAACATCATAAAAATGCCATAATCCAATATTTCATATTATTCAAAACGATATGCAAAAGATGATTATAAAAGTATATGTTGTGCACAAACCTCAAACGAGTCGCCTGTTGGCCTTGACTTGACTCCTCGGGTTCTGTCCCAATATTCTTTTCCACTGAAACACGAAATTTTCTAATGTTTCAGTACTAAAACTTAAAATAAATCCAAAATAAACTTAACTTCACATTTACCTAGCTCTAACGTATTAAATTCGACGTTCTCGAAATTTTGTTTTTCGGGTTACTATTCACTGCACTATTCAAGTCAAATTATTGACTTTCTAAGGCTTAATAGGTATGGGAACTCCAACTTCACCCACATACCACATTTTGTTCACCAAACTTGTTGGTTTTGGTCATTTGTTTAAAGCTTAGGTCATTTTGGCAAAATTGCCAATTTTCGGTTTTGGTTCTCCGAAGTTGCACTATTCCATTGGTTGATCTACTGTTGGAATTTAATAAAACTTCCTTCATAGAAAATGTTCCTTATTGTCTTAAGTGTATTCTCATTTTTGGATCACCCCAATCGGAGTTTTGTAGCTCAAGTTATGGCCAAAATAAGTTTACTATTCACATGTACTGTTCATACTGAGATTTTAGTGCTGGCAGATTTTTGGTCCAAATTTGGTTAATAATTTGACCAAGTTAAGTTCATAATTTGGTCTCACTTTCTTCATATGAAATGTTGTACTATGTCTTAGGTTTCCATCGGTTCAAGAATCGCCTAAATCCGAGTTTTCTAGAGAGAGTTATAGCCATCCAAACATTGCTGCTCAATGAAAATTCTGCAGAATCTCAGTACAGTAATTTAATTTTGCTCAATGATTTTGAAAGGGTTAATGGCCTAATTTGGGTTGGTGTTCTTCATGAAAGTTTTAGGTCTATATCATATCTAATTGCTGGTAAAATTTCAGGTCAATTTGACCTACCTAGCTCAAGTTATGACCAAATGAACAGTTACTGTTCATTTGGTCAGTTTAGTGCAGTGGCAGCCTGCAATCAATCCACTTTGGTCAATTGTTTCACCAAGTTTTGGTCAGTTTTTGGCCATGGTTCCTTAATGAAAATTGTGCTCTTTTATGTCTATTTTCATCTCCAATTGGTGGCATATCCATTAGGCTTGTAAAATTTGAGTTTTGGTCCTTCAAAGTAGGTTTGGTCATGCTGCCAGCAGCATGACCATTTACCTCCGAATTTAGTTTTCATTCCTATCATTCCCACACAAGTTATTTGGTCATAATTGACCATTATTTCACTTCAATAGGTCCAACATGTCATTTATGCATTTCTCCAAATTTTGGTTCATAAACCCTAGCATTGAAACCCTAATCTCACTAACTCTTGCATTTAACTACTTCTAATGATTTTAATGTTAATCATTTAACTAAGTAAGGTTTCTAAACTCATTCAATTGCATCATATTCATGCAAACCATACTCCTCTCAAGCTGCCCCAAAATTCAGTTTGTTCTTCCCCACATTTTTTTTTCATTTTAAGGTTATTTACAAGCTCTTAATGCCATATAAACACTAATTAAACAAAGAAAAATTAAGGCTTGTATTACCAACCTTGAGCAGAATTTTCTTCCTCCTTTTCTTCAAATTTTCCTTCTTTCTTTCTTGCTCAATCCTCTTCTCAAGTTGCCTAGATAAGCTTTAACTATGGTGGCTAATTTTTCTATGGTGGAATTTTATGATATACAAGCTCAAAATTGAGCTTTAATGGAGTTTGTGGAGATGGAGAGTTAAGAAAAAGAGAGAGATGAGAGAGGAGATGAAGGTTGACGGAAATGAAGAAGAAAAAAATCAATTTCTTTTCTTTTTATTTTGTTTATGGAAGACCACAAAGTCACAATTTAATAATTCATTTAAATAAATTCTTTTATGACATCACCTTTGACTTTTCTAACTTCTTTCTTTTCTTTTTTTTTTCTATTTATTTTTTTCTATTATTTCTTTAATTTAATTCTCGATTACAAAATTTTATTTTATCCGATTTTATTTGTGAGTTAGGTCGAGTCGACTCTCGGGGTCAATTGACCAAATCGCCCCTCGCAAGTTCATCCGGTTTGCAAATAATTCAATATTTCTTCCGCTCCACGACCTAATTATTTGGTAGCTTAACAGTTCTTTTTCGTGGTTTCTCTTTTCCATGTGTCCATAAGGGTCCTAAGGACCGCAGCGTCACTTTTTACGATTCGAAATTTGAGTTTAAAACGACTTCGCAGTCGTTCCCGAGGAGGTCACTCATCGCTGTGACTCTCGGCTCGTTTAACCTCTTATGTTCTGTTTTTCTTATTTATAGTTAACTAATTAAACATTACTAATTATTTGTGTTTATGGATTCTCAAATTGTCTTAAGTGTGGCCCTAATCCCATTAATTGTCCGGACCGACACCGGTCACCGGAACAGTGAAATATACCAGGCTATACAACGGGGGTGTTACATTGTTTGCTAGCTTATAGGTTAGGGATAAAAAGGAGAGGGTTTTCTTGGCACTTGTGAGTTCTTTGAGTTCCTCAAGCTCAATGGTGGTGGGGCTTCCACTCTGTGGATGGTTTATGTTCATGAATTAGGGTGAGTTAGTGACTTTGTTCCATGTCTTAGAGCTAAGAGCTACTTAGGTCCCTGGGTTTGTGACATCCTTACTTTAGATAGTCCGTACGTTCTACTATTGCGGTGATCAATATCTGCCCAGATAGTCAGAATGTCTGGAACTATATTTAAACTAGAGTGAAGAGTCATAAATGACTTAAATAATGACAAGAAAAATTAAGGAAAAAATGAAAGAAATGAAATGGAGATAGGTTAAATGAGTTGAAGCTCCAGCAATGGGTAACCCTAACGGAAAGCGACTATGAAGACAGTTAGCGACCCTAGACCCATGGGAAAACCCTGTGAAATAATTTTCGGGAGTCCAGTAAAGGATTATAGAGGCTTAGATGACAATAGATTGCTAAGAAAACATAAGAAAAATTTAGTTAATCGGTATAGATAATTTTAGTTCATTAAGCAAAATGATGGGTATTTTGGTCATTTCACCTTCAGAAATGATTTTGAACAACTTGTCCATTTAAGTAAGTGAGATCTATGTCGTAAAATATGAATAAATATTGCTAAAAAATTAATTAAAATGATAAAAGAAAGAAGAAGAAGAAATGAAAACAAATGAAATTAAAAATCCTAATTATGACATCATGCCCATGTCAAAATGAGGTAATTAAAATTCCTAGCCAATCATCATTAGACAAACACAAGTATAAAAGCCAAATGGGATAAATTAAACCAAGAAAAAACAGCTTCTTCTTCCTCTACCCATGATGGCTAAACCATGCTCTTGAGGAAACCACCATTTTTACATCTTTGAGCTCAACTTCCCTTAGGTTTTTACCTTAATTTCCATAAATCCCAATACAAAACTTTGATTTTTAACCTTGCTTAGCACTTTGGGAGCAAAAAGAAGAGGAGAAGTGAAGGTTTAACAAGTGGAGAAGTTCATCAATTCAAGGTTAGTGCTTAATCTTGTTTTTCTCTTCTTAAATTCTTAAATTTAAGATGAATTGAGGTGAAATTATTTGAGAAATGTTGAAAAGAAGTGTGTGTGAGGAAGTGGAATTTTGGCCAGCCATGGTAGGAAGAGGAATTGAGGTGTTCAATTGAATTTAAATTTGAATCCTAACTTAGGTAAGATGACATATAAGATTTATATGTGGAATTGCATGTGTAGTATGCAGTTAGGAATTGTGAGGGTTAAGGTTTTGTGAATAAATTAGGGATTTTATGCTTTGATGTTTAATTGGAGTTCTAATGGTCAATAAGTGACCATTTGATATGGTATGACCTTAAAATGAAGTTAATTGTGGCAATGAATTGTGGATTGGGTGAGCTGCCCTTTTGCTGAAAATTCTGGACCTTGAGTCCAGTGAGTTTGGGCAGCCATAAGTTGACTTGTATAGCTTCAATTGGTATAAGGCCAATTGGAGCTGAAACTAGGGATATAATGCCATATTTTTCATGAAGATACCCTTCCCAAAAAACCAAGTTAGAGTGACCTAAAATTTTCTTAAATCTAGGTAACCAAAATCTAGACCTGGAAAAATGACCATATGAACAGTGATTGTTCAAATCGCCATAACTTTGTGTAGAGAGGTCCAAATGACCTGATTTTTGAACCCATGGAAAGCTTAGACATATTAGAACAACTTTTATGCAGAACATAAACCCAAATTCTGACTATAACCTAATCAAATTACCAACCAAAATTAGCTCATCAAAATTGTCAGACCTAAAATTGCCCAGAAATTCTGGACAATGACCAATCTGGTTAGTTATGGTAATTTGACCATAAGTTTACTTACAAAAATTCAAATGGAGTGATTCAAAAAGGAAATTAAAGTAGAGATATTAAGGAACAACTTTGGTGATGAAAGGTTAGCCAAAATCCTACTGTAGAATGGTTCAATGAAATAGTAAACATAGGTGACAAAATCTGGAAAATTCGAAAATAATCCTAGGGAGCCTTGAATTGTAATTGGCAACTAATGCCAATAAATTTAAAACAAAAAATGTGGTATTATTATGAAATTAGAATTTGTGATCCTATTATTTATTAAATAGTCAAAATTTATATGAATAGTAATGTGAATAGTAAATACAATGACACAAAATGTAAGAACTAAATTGCTAGAGGAAATTAAGGTATGAAATTTGAAATTCATGAAATGTTCATGGATTACTCAGAATAAGAATGGTAATTCACCTAAATGACTTAATGAACACTTAAGTTATGTGAATAGGTAGTTAGGATTTGTATTCCCATCACTAGTAGAATTCATAGGACATAAGTAATACAACTTGAAATATGAAATGAAATTAACCTAAATGGATTGTTAAGTATAAATGAGATGAAGTTGACATTAGGACTTATGTTTCTATTACAAATAAGATAATAACACCTTGTACAATAAATGGTACATGAGAGGAATTAAAGTGAATCATAAATACTTAGTAAGTAAAATACTTCTTGAATTATGAATTCATATAAATATTGTAATGAATAAATGAATCACATGAATATGTGAATGGGACATTAGTTCTCATCACGAGAGAAAGAAATAATGATTTGAGTATAATGGTATGTAAAAATAATTGATGTGAATTGTGATAAATATAGATCATATAATGAATGTATAAATTACGTAGAAATGTGATTTGAAAATTATGCTTCCATTATAACTAGAATTAAAATGCTATAAAATATAAATAGAAAATATAATGAAATAATCAAATATATGAACATTTAATAGTACTAATGTGCCCATGTATTGCTTAGATACGTGTGTCAGATTGGATAAATTGGCATGCTAATAGGGGATTATTTGAGCAATACTGCGTAAGGCTTTATGCCTGTATTTATGGCTTTATGCCCGTATTCATGGCTTATATGCTCGATTATTTGTTACCATGACTTTTTAGCCATATTGATTGCATACGTGGTTGACGTTTTGCATTTTCATGTCCTATGGTTTGACAGCCCGAGACACTGCAGTGCCCTGTGTCGGCTATATTGATTGCATACGTGATTGACATTTTTGCATCCTATGGTATGACAGCCCGAGACATCACGGTGTCTAGTGCCAAGGACCCGCTTATCCAGTTTAATTAATCTGCCATAGGTTACTTGGGTAGTGAAATTTGTTATGAATAATGAAAATTAATTAAACGAGTAAGAAAGACTTGAAATAAACTAGATTAGCTTTAAAAATTTATTTATTAAAAAGACCTTAAATGAACTAGATAAATTCTAAAATTCAATTATTATGAAATAACTCTAGGAATTTCTATTTATTATGAAATGATCCAAAATACCTAAAAAGTATTTAGTGAGGTGATAAAAATATTAGCAAAAGAAATTGAATTTAAATAAATATTACAAATGCATCTTTCACAATAATATAAGCATCAATTAAATATTTTTAGAATATTTGTATGTTGTATATTATTACTATAAAATTTATGAACTAAGCACTTGCAAAGAGGAACAAATTAGAATAAAAAACAGTCAATATTAGAAGTTTCATATGAAATATAATTAAATTTTAATTATCCAAATTACGTTTCATTTCTATGTTTATTTGTATAGTATTTCTTTGTTATATTATTGCACCACTAAGCAGAATTGCTTAGAGTGATGGATTGTTTCCTTCACGCAGTTATGGAAGATAGAGCCCAGTGGATATTAAACTGGGATTTTGAAGTCCGGATCTGCATAAGTGTCTAAGGTTGTCACCTCCTCAACAATGCATGTAGATAGAACCCATATAGGTCATATTTTGTATTTTGTATAATATACTTTGTTATTATGTTGTAATATAAATTATGAAATTGTATTTAATAGGTATGTGATGTAAATTAATAAATTAGCTCTTTCATATATAATTAATTTATATATCATGTAAATTATGAATTTATATAATTAGTTTGTAAATTATTTAGATTAATGAAGTTGAGATTTTTTTTTTTTTTGTATATGAACTGAATATGATTAGATTTGTATGGAAATAAAAAAAAAAAAAGCAATTGAAATATATAAATGATATCTGAAATTATGGTAACGATAATGTTATGGAAATGATACTAAATTAATTAGTTATGATGAATATAGATGAGATTGTTATCATGGGATGATATTGTTGAAATTTTTAACAGGTAAATATTGAAATACGCCAAACAACAATAGGATAGGGGAAACTCTACCAGTTTCTCTATTAAAAATAAATTGAATGATTAAATAAAATGGCAATAAAGATTATTTAGGAATAAAGTAAGATAAGATAGGGTGCTCTGGCACCGAGTGTGATATGCCTTGCTCTGCTACACTGTAGACCGGGTCAGGGGTGTTACATTTATTGGTATTAGAGCATGGTTTAGGCGGTCCTAGGAATAGATAGATAGAAAGAGATAGTGTGCACAACATACATTGCATTCAATAAGAGTCAAGGTGACACTAATGAAGATCTATTTTCTCTGATTATTTTTTATTAAGGTATGGATCCCGGTTCCCAAAAGCTATAGAGGAAAGGTGAAAAGCCATATTCCGCCTATGGGTAATATGGGAAGTAGGAAAGATCCTGTTGTGCCAGTGCTAAAGGGGCTTGCACAACCCCAACAAGCTTTTATTGGAGCAGATGACTGAGTACTTTAGACAGATTACTGGGGCAGTTCCGCAACCCCAATCCCAGCAGAAGTCACCTTTGGGAAAAATAAGGAAGTTTGGGGCTATAGATTTCAAAGGCAGAAAGGAAGACGATTCTGCAGCTGCAAAGTATTAGTTAAAAAGGACTGAAAGAGTCCTGTAGCAGCTTCATTATACCCCAAAACAGAGTTTGGAGTGTGCAGTTTCACTGCTATAGGAAACTACCTATCGATGGTGGGATGCTATAATCAAAGTAGTGCCACCAGCCAAGGTGACTTGGGATTTCTTTCTAATAGAGTTTAGAAAGAAATATATTACTTGTGCCTATGAAGAGGAACATAATAGAATAGATGGTCAATAGAAAAGAGATTTTGGCCAGTTTAGTAACAAGAGACGTAGAGAATCATTAAGTCAAACATCTGATCAAAGTAAGAGACATAGGCCCAGACCCATATCCAGAAGAAGTCAACCAGAGACACCAGTAGTGAGTACATCGGGGCTAACAGTGAGAAGTTCTAACTCAAGAAAATGTGACCCTTGTAAAAAGTGGCATAAAGGTAAATGTAGGGGGTTGACTGGAGCTTATTATAGATGTGAGACCATGGATCACTATCTAAAAGATTGTCCTAAGCGGAATTTACCATGGACCCAAACAGAGAAATTACCTTCCACTGCACAGAGTGATAGCAGTTTGGAGAGATTTGAGGCAACTGGGAGTACTGTGAGGCCTACATTTGATACTATGGATGGACCAGATGCAAGAGTAACTCCACTTGCAAATGTTACCCAAGCCAGAGAGGAGCAAGATGCTCCAGATGTAATTTGAGGTAATGTATTCTTTCTTTATGATAAGTCTAGGTATATAATGATAGATTTGAAAAGGAATAGTATAGAAAAAAAAAATCTTATCTATTGGGATATACCGTGGTAATTATGTAGTATTCTCGATGTTTGTGCTGTAAACTGCAGATTATAGTACTAACTTGAGACTATTGTATAGAGCTACGTATTTTCTCAGTAGTATATCGAGATGAGGATATTTGCATATGGTCTCTATTTTGGTATAGTTATGCCATAACATAATTCTATTATTAGAAATGAGTTTGAAAATACTATGGAAAAACTGTAGGACAGAGGGAACAATGGGAAAGGTGAAGAAATTATCTCAGTTACCTAAATTAGTTAAATTTCAAGGACGAAATTTTTTGTTAGAGGGAAAAAATTGTGACATCCTTACTTTAGATAGTCCATACGTTCTACTGTTCTGGTGACCAATGTCTATCCAGACAGCCAGAATGTCTGAAACTATATTTAAACTAGAGTGAGGAGTCATAAATCACTTAAATAATGACAAGAAAGATTAAGGAAAAAATGAAAGAAATGAAATGGAGATAGGTTAAATGAGCCGAAGCTCCAGCGATGGGTAACCCTAATGGGAAGTTACTGTAAAGATAGTTAGTGACCCTAGACCCGTGGGGAAGCCCAGTGAAATAATTTTGGGGACTCCAGTAAAGGATTATGGAGGCTTAGATGACAATAGATTGCTAAGAAAATGCAAGAAAAATTTAGTTAATCGGCATATATAATTTTAGTTTATTAAGTAAAACGAAGGGCATTTTGGTCATTTCACCTTCAGAGATTATTTTTGACCAACTTGTCCATTTAAGTAAGTGAGATCCATGTCCTAAAATATGAATAAATATTACTAAAAATTTAATTAAAAATTATAAAAGAAAGAAGAAAAAGAAATACAAAAAAATGAAGTTAAAAATCCAAATTATGACATCATGCCCATGTCAAAATGATGTAATTAAAATTCCTAGCCAATCATCATTAGACAAACACAAGTATAAAAGCCAAATGGGATAAATCAAACCAAGAAAAATCAGCTTCTTCTTCCTCTACACATGATGGTCGAACCATGCTCTTAAGGAAACTACCATTTTTACTTCTTTGAGCTCAAATTCCCTTAGGTTTTCACCTTAATTTCCATAAATCCCAGCACAAAACTTTTATTTTTAGCCTTGCTTAGCACTTTGGGAGCAAAAAGAATAGGAGAAGTGAAGGTTGAACAAGTGGGGAAATTCATAAATTCAAGGTTAGTGCTTAATCTTGTTTTTCTCTTCTTAAATTCTTAAATTTAAGATGAATTGAGGTGAAATTATGTGAGAAATGTTGAAAAAGAAGTGTGTGTGAGGAAGTGAAATTTTGGCCAGCCATGGTAGGAAGAGTAATTGAGGTGTTTAATTGAATTTAAATTTGAATCCTCACTTTGGCAAGATGACATATAAGATTTATATGTGGAATTGCATGTGTAGTATGCAATTAGGGATTGTGAGGGTTAAGGTCTTGTGAATAAATTGGAGATTTTGTGCTTTGATGTTTAATTGGAGTTCTAATGGTCAATTAGTGACCATTTGATATGGTATGACTTTAAAATGAAGTTAATTGTGGTAATGAATTGTGGATTGGGTGAGCTGCCCTTTTGCTAAAAATTCTGGACCTTGAGTCTAGTGAGTTTGGGTAGTCATAAGTTTGACTTGTGTAGCTTCAATTGGTATAAGGCCAATTCGAGGTGAAACTAGGGACACAAAGCCACATTTTTCATGAAGAAACCCTTCCTAGAAAACTAACGTAGAGTGACCAACAATTTGCCTGAATCCGGGTAACCAAAATCTGGACCTGGAAAAATGACCATATGAACAGTGATTGTTCAAATAGCTATAACTTTGTATAGAGAAGTCCAAATGACATGATTTTTGAACCCATGAAAAGCGTAGACATAGTATAACAACTTTCATGAAGAACAGAAACCCAAATTCTGACCATAACCTAATCAAATTGCCAACCAAAATTAGCTCATCAAAACTGCTAGGCCCAAAATTGCCTAGAAATTCTAGACAATTACCAATCCGGCCAGTTATGGTAATTTGACCATAACTTGAGTTACAAAACTCCAAATAGAGTTATTCAAAAAGAAAATTAAATTAGAAACATTAA
The DNA here is from genome assembly GCF_030052815.1 of Hevea brasiliensis. NCBI lineage: Eukaryota > Viridiplantae > Streptophyta > Magnoliopsida > Malpighiales > Euphorbiaceae > Hevea > Hevea brasiliensis. The sequence continues at coordinate 426,462 of NW_026614597.1, read as the reverse complement.
GGAACAACTTTGATGAAGAAAGGTTAGCCAAAATCCCACTGTAGAATGGTCCAATGGAACAGTAAACATAGGTGACAAAATCTGAAAATTTGGAAATAATCCTAGGGAGCCTTGAATTGTAATTGGTAACTAATGCCAACAAATTTAAAACAAAAAATGTGGTATTATTATGAAATTAGAATTCGTAATCCTATTATTTATTAAATAGTCAAAATTTATATGAATAGTAATGTGAACAGTAAATACAATGACACAAAATGTAAGAACTAAATTGCTAGAGAAAATTAAGGTATGAAATTTGAAATCCATGAAATGTTCATGGATTACTTGGAATAGGAATGGTAATTCACTTAAATGACTTAATGAACACTTAAGTTATGTAAATAGGTAGTTAGGATTTATATTCCCATCACTAGTAGAATTCATAGGACATAAGCAATACAACTTGAAATATGAAATGAAATTAACCTAAATGGATTGTTAAGTATAAATGAGATGAAGTTAAAATTAAGACTTATGTTTCTATTACAAACAAGATAATAAATTGTGTACAATAAATGGTATATGAGAGGAATTAAAGTGAATCATAAATACTTAGTAAGTAAAATACTTCTTGAATTATGAATTCATATAAATATTATAATGAATAAATGAATCACATGAATGTGTGAATTGGACATTAGTTATCATCATGAGAGAAAGGAAGAATGATTTGAGTATAATGAAATGTGAAAATAATTGATGTGAATTGTGTTCAATATAGATCATATAATGAATGCATATATTATGTAGAAATATGATTTGAAAATTATGCTTCCATCATAACTAGAATTAAAATACTATAAAATATAAATAGAAAAATATAATAAAATAATAAAACATATGAACATTTAATGATACTAATGTGCCCATTTATTGCCTGGACACGTGTGTCATATTGAATAGATTGGCATGCGAATAGAGGATTATTCGAGCAGTACTGCGTAAGGCTTTATGCCTGTATTTATGGCTTTATGCCCACATTCATGGCTTGTATGCCCGAGTATTTGTTACCATAGCTTTTTAGCCATTGGTTGATGTTTTGCATTTTCACGTCCAATGGTATGACGGCCCGAGGCACTGTGATGCCCTGTGTCAGCTCTATTGATTGCATATTTGGTTGACATTTTTGCGTCCCATGGTATGACGGCCTGAGACACCACGGTGTCCAGTGCCAAGGACCCGCTTATTCAGTTTAGTCAACCTGTTATAGGTTACTTGAGCAGTGAAATTTATTATGAATAATGAAAATTAAATAAACGAGTAAGAAAGACCAGAAATAAACTAGATTAGCTTTAAAATTTTATTTATTAGAAAGACCTTAAATGAACTAGATAAATTCTAAAATTCAATTATTATGAAATAACTCTAGGAATTTTTATTTATTATGAAATGATCCAAGATACCTAGAAAGTATTTAGTGAGGTGATAAAAAGATTAGCAAAAGAAATTTAACTTAAATAAATATTACAAATGCATCTTTCACAATAATATAAGCATAAAATAAATATTTTTAGAATATTTGTATATTGTATATTATTACTGTAAAATTTATGAACTAAGCACTTGCAAAGAGGAACAAATTAGAATAAAAGATTGTCAATATTAGATGTTTCATATGAAATATAATTAAATTTTAATTATCCAAATTACGTTTCGTTTCTATCGTTATTTGTATAGTATTTCTTTGTTATATTATTGCATCACTAAGCAGAAATGCTTAGCGCGATGGATTGTTTCCTTCGTGCAAGTACCGAAGATAAAGTCCAGTGGATATTAGACTGAAACTTTGAAGTCCGGATCTGCAGAAGTGTCTAAGGTTGTCACCTTCTTAACAATGCATGTAGATAGAATCCATATAGGTCATATTTTGTATTTTGTATTTTGTATAATATACTTAGTTATTATATTGTAATGTAAATTATGAAATTGTATTTAATAGGTATGTAATGTAAATTAATAAATTAGTTCTTTTATATGTAATTAATTTGTATATCATGTAAATTATAAATTTATATAATTAGTTTGTAAATTATGTAGATTAATGAAGTTGAGAATTTTTTTTTTTTTTTGTATATGAACTGAGTATGATTAGATTTGTATGGAAATTAAAAAAAAAATGCAATTGAAATATATAGATGATATCTGAAATTATGGTAACGATAATGTTATGAAAATGATATTAAATTAATTAGTTATGATGAATATAGATGAGATTGTTATCATGGGATGATATTGTTGAAAATTTTAATAGGTAAATAGTGAAACACGTCAAACAACAATAGGATAGGGGAAACTCCACCAGTTTCTCCATTAAAAATAAATTAAATGACTAAATAAAATGGCAATAAAGATTATTTGGGAATAAAGTAAGATAAGATAAGGTGCTCTGACACCGAGTATGACATGCCTTACTCGGCTACACTACAGACCGGGTCAGGGGTGTTACAGGGTTCCTCCTTTTAGTATGCATGGGTACTTCTTAGTGACATTACTGTTGCTATTCCATTAGGCATCCAGTCTCTCCATTGCCGAAGATGCACAAAGAGCTCTGCCACATGCCTAGTGTTCCCCTTGGCTTCAGATCTGCTCCTCTCCATGGTTTTGTGTGTTGGTTCTTTGCTTAAAGGTCCTATGGATTACTTCTTCCTCTAGAGGTGATTTTGTTTTCAGATCAATGTGGGTTGCTGATTTTGATTCCCTCAAGCTAGTTCATGGTGCTCTAGGTGGGCTCTAGGGTGGGAATTAAATGGTGGGCAACGGCTTCATCTACTGCACATGAGTCCTTCATCTGGTCAAGTTATAATCTAGGATTTGATTTTCTGGGCCTCAAGTCTTCTTTAGTTTGATTCTAGTTTTTGGGCAACTTGTTAGGATCCTTTTTAGTATTTCAAACCTTGGTTTACCTATTTTGGATTGTAAGTTTAATTTGATTATTTGGTTGGTTTAGTTAGGTTGAGTTTGGATTTGCCCTGTTGTAGTTGATTTATGTTGTCATGGCCTCAAGCCTTTTATGCTCGTGTAATAAATTTTTATCTTTAGCAAAAAAAAAAAAAGAAAGAGAGAGAGAGAGAGAGAGTTGACTATCCAATGATTCATCGAGACTATAAGTATCATTGGTTAGAAATTACATTAAAAACAATATATTGATTTTTCATAATTTTTCTATTTATCTTCCATTTATTGGATGTCTTAAAGAATTTTCACATGGCATTTTTTTTTTCTTGTACAAAAAAAAATCAAGTATATGAAAAATTATTGAGAGAGTTGGGAGTGGCTTGGAAATCTATCTATCTTCGTAAAGCTAGCCAAATTTTCCTCAAGCAACCACGTGGCAAGTTTTCTGTTGAAATTGCCATATGGCACAACAAGAGTTTGGCTTACTTATTATTAATTATTATAATTTTCTTCAATATTATTATATTAATGTTTAATTTTTTTAATAATTTAAGTCGTATTTAAGTCTAATACATATTGTAACATAGGTAATTTATCTATACTTTTAAAGTAGGCTAAAGTTTTCAAGAGCTTGCCATGTGACTAAATTTTATCTTTTATTAATTAGTTAATCAATTGATTTAAATTATAAATAACTTATTAATTCTCCAATAAGGGATATATAAATTATAAACTATTTAATAATTACCTTTTTTTTAGTAATTTAATAATTACCCTCTTAATACCATAACAAGTAACCATCATTATTAGTTAAGTTGTAACATATTAACATGTATTTATTCTATATATTTATAATTTTATATAGTATATAAATATAAGTTTGTTTTTTTTTTTCTTTTGCTCTATCTTTATACTTTTCAGATCATTGAAATTATTTTTTAGAATATTATTAGCATCATTAATAAAGATAATATTTGAATATATTTAATTTCTTTAATATATTAAGTGAATATAAAAAATATTGATAGTTTAAAGTGATAAAAATGATGATATGATTTAACCAAATTCAAATTTTTTCATATTTTTAATCAATATTTTTATTATATTGCTATATTTGTGTTATTTTTATTATAAAAATCTTCATTAAAAAAAATTTGAGACATAAATATTTAGTCTACATAAAAAGTAATAAAAATAAAATATAGAGTAATTAACAATGAATATAAAACTCTAATATATTTTCATATATTAAAGTTAAAAGTATATAAATTAAAATTATTTATTTGTATTTTGAAAATAATTTTGCCATGTGCAAAAGCACGTAGAATTCCCTGGCATGATGTAAAATAAGTGTGGTTTCCCAAAGTGTTGACACATGGTATTTTTTATAAAAATGTTTTTCTCAAATGTTGCCATATGGCATTTTTTATGAAAAAAATAATAATTAATAAAAAAATTAATATGCTAATTAATAATTATTTAATAAATAATAATAAATATATAATTTAAATAATTAGTACCAATATTTATTTTTATAGTTTATGCTCGTACATTTATTATGATTCTCATAAAAATAATATCTATTTGAAATTAAAAAAAATAAGTAATTTCATTTATTTTATTATTTTAATTACATTTATTCAGTAAAGATATATAAATCCTAGTTGATTGAAATAGTTATAGATATAATGGTAGCTAACTTAATTTTTAGCTTCAATACTATTAATACATATTAACATATATTGTATAAACCTAAATTTTATATAATACAAACATGTATCTTCTTTTTATTTTTTTTTATTATCATTATACTCTTCATATTATTAATATTTTTTTAGAATAATATTAAAATTAATAATAAAGCTAATGTTTAAACATTTTTAATATATTAAGAGGATATAATTTTATTTATATATTTTAAAATGATGATATGATTTAACTAATCTCAAATTATTCTATATTTTAAATTTGTACTGATATTTTATTATTGTTTTTATTTAAAATATTTTTGTTTTTATAAGATTATGAAATCCTCACTAAAAAAAATTAAATAAAAAGTTTAGTCTACATAAAAATTAATAAAAATAGAATATAGAGTAACTAAAAAAATTAAAATATTATTTTTATTTTTGTATATTAAAACTAAAATTATTTATATACTATGTATATATTAATATTATTAATAGTTATGTGCAAAGCATTAGCAATTTCCTATAAGAGCGAGTATGACTTTTTTATGGTACTGTCACATATCACTATCTGAATAATGAGTATTTAATTCTTTTTTATGATAAATAATTAATTCTCTCTTTAATTTTATCTTAAATATTATTATTTTTGTCATTACTATATTAATTTTTATTATTTAAATGATTACTTTCTTTAACAATTGATTATCAAAATTTAAAAACTTTGCGATTGAATATATTATTTAAAAATTTTATTTTATTGGTTTTTAATCATTTTATTTATAAAAAAAAATTATGTTGATTTATATTTTATTTTTATATTTTATTTCCATTTAATGAAATATCTTTCTATTTTCATAAAAAAAATAATTATTATAATTTATTTTATATTGATTAAATAATAAATTTATACTTTATATCATTGTTAACACTTCAAATGTGCCTTGACTTTTAAAGAGAAATTTGCTTCATTATTATAATATTACCTCCTTAAATATCTCATTTATTAAACATATTTACATATAATTAATGTACATAATATTATTTTACTCAAAAATATAATTGAATTAGATATTGAATTCTAAAAATTTTTAAAATTAGCTTTAAATATGCAAATGAAAAAATAATAAAATGTATTAATTGATAGTATCATATTCAAAATGAAATGAATTCAATTTTTTTAAATGAAAGTGTAATTTTTCTATTTTATTTTCCTTTTCATTTATATATTTTCTATAATTATTTAAATATTAATGTAAATTTATGCTAATAATTATTTGGTTAATTTTTTTATATACCTTTTAATAATTTATGTAATATTAAATTTATATTTTCTATTTTCAAATATAAATACATTAAAAATTTGAGTACTAAAGATTAATAAATTTACGTACAAAGGACATGTATTTAGCTATTTAACAAATAAAAAAATGTAATTATCTACTACGGGATGATAAAAGAGGTTGATTTGCTTATTATTAATTATTATATTTTTTTAAATATTATTATATTAATTTTCAGTTTTTATAAGTTATATTTAAGTTAACATATATTGTAACCTATGTAATTAATTAATAAAAAAGTAATTGTATTTATTAAAATATTGATTATTCAATAATAATAATAATAATAATAATAATAATAATTATTATTATTATTATTATTATTATTATTATTATTATTATTATTATTATTTAAAATAGAAGAACAATATAGTTTGAACTTGGCTCATTAATTATTAATTATTAATTATTATAATTTTCTTTAATGTAATTATATTAATTTTTTTATTTTTTTAATAATTTAAGTCATATTTAAAACTAATACATATTGTAACATATGTAATTAATTAATAAAAAAATAATTATTTTTATTATATTATTGATTGTCATTCAATTATCATAATTATTATTATTAATATTTAAAATAAAAAAATTAATTAATTAATTAATTTAAATTGAATAATTGTGAACCCTTTCAGTAATTATTATATTTGTCTTTAATGTTATTACATTAATGTTTTATGTTTTTCTTTGATCAATGAAGTTATATTTAAGACTAATATATACTGTAACATATGTAATTAATTAAAAAAAATTATTATTTTTTATTTTATTATTATTATTATTTAAAATAATTTAATTTAATACTATAATTTAATTAATTTAATTTGAATAATTATCACTCTATTAATAGAATTTTCTTTTATTTATATTTAATTGCAGCCATCTATTTAATTTATGACCTAATTAATAAAAACTACCTTATTTAATTCTTTTTATACTTAATAATCGTTGTATTTGATTGTGCAAAATTATTTCCTTTGTCTGAAGCTCACATTTTTAAGATTAATACATGTTGTAGCCTATATAATTTATTAATTAAAGAAAGTTATTGATTTTGTTATAATATTAATTGTCATTCAATTATGATATGTGTTGTTATCATTTAAATTAAAAAATGTAATTTAGTTTTTTTTAGAGGAAAAATACATCTTTATTCAGCACAATCTTTATCATTAATACAAATACATGAGCTTAGGAGCTCAATCCAAAGAAAATGGCTGTCAAAAGTTAAGACACCTCTAGCAACAGTATGAGTTGCTCTATTGACTTGCTGACTAACCCAGTTTATGCAGCAATTACTTCCTTGCTGTAAAAGAGATTTGCAATCCCATATAACACTACCAAATTTAGTTTGATGTGGACATGGAGGTTGATTCTCATCAACCTCCATGTCCACATCATCAATTCCATAATCCATCAATCAAGAGATAATATAATTTAGTTTTATAAATTATTGCTAAAATTTATAAAATATGCAACGATGTTTATTTAATTAAATTTGTTTTTTTTTCAGAATTATTTACTTATTAATCATCGTAAAATATATTAATTGATAATATAGTGTTCAAAATGAAATGATTCCAATTTTTTAAATGAAAGTATATATATTTTTTATTTTATTTTGCTTTTTATTTATATATTTTTTATTACTATTTAAAATATTAATATAAATTTATGCTAATTATTATTTGGTTAATATATTATATATTACTTTTAATAATTTATGTAATATTAAATTTATATTTTCTATTATAATCGTTTAATATTAATTTCAAATATAAATATATTAAAATTTTAAATAATAAAAATTAATAAATTTATGTGTAAATCACAGGTATGTAGCTAGTTAATTAATTAAAAAACAAGTAATTATCTCTCGCGTGGCTCAAAAAGAGCTTGATTTGCTTATTATTAATTATTTCCTTTTTCTTAAATGTTATTATATCAATGTTTCAATTTTTACAAGTTATATTTAAGATTAACACATATATTGGAACCTATGTAATTAATTAATAAAAAAGTAATTATATTTGTTATAATAATAATAATAATAATATTAATGGTTTATTTTTTAATAATTTAAGTCATATTTAAAGCTAATACATATAGTAATATATGTTTAATTAATAAAAAAAAGTAATTATTTTTGTTATATTATGATTGTCATTCAATTATCATAATTATTATTATTATTATTTAAAATAAAAATTAATTAATTAACTTAATTTGAATAATTGTGACCTATTTTAGTAATTATTATATATTTTTTTAATATTATTACGTGAATGTTTTATATTTTTCTTTCATAATTTAAGTTATATTTAAGACTAATATATATTGTAACCTACGTAATTAATTAATAAAAAATAATTATTTTAATATATTGATGGTCATTTTTTTTGTTATTATTATTATTATTATCGCTATCACACTCATCGCTATGTTTGTTGTTGTTATTCTTCTTGTTATTGTAACGACTCAATTAGGAGCCGTTACTTGCACTAGGGATCGGGTTAGCTTAAAGTTGTCAGAATCGGTAGCAAACCTAAAGTCTATAAAACATAAGCTCATTCCATATACACCAAGATCTATGCAACTCATAACCAATCACACTTTAGCATTTATATTAGAACATAATTCATTTTCCTTTAAAAATAGTTTAGAATTTAAACCTTCTCATTTTCTTTCATAAATACTAAAGTATAATTGCTTCATACATTCATAAATACTCAAAGAAAGTGCTTAAAAGGTATTGGTGAACTTACAAACATATTTTAACTTTAAAAAATACATAGTACATTTCTTTACAACCAAGCACAGTATCTAACCATTATAATTTATATGTCCATTCTATAAACTCATCATATATAAAACTTGCTAAATCTTCTCCTGTCCTTGCAACTCTGCATCTAGGGTTAAGGGAAAGGTGGTAAGTGTCAAAGAGCTCAGTGAGTAAACTAACCAAATATAAAGTATTAATTCCATACGCATGCAATGCATCACAGGAGTTTTTTTTTACATCACAAACATTTTATATAAGATGGACTTGTCACCAGTGATTTCCCATATCCAATGTGCTTGGCTCATACAAAGATTCCTAAGGAGTTCTGTTTAAATACATAACAATTCTAATGTACTCGACTCCTTAGGACTTCTGTTTAAAAACATAGTGAGCCAGGGGCTTATTAGACCTCACTTGGTCTTGCCACATCATATCATACATGATCATAAAAATATAAGATAACTGTATCATGGGGGAAACCAGTGGGTTATTCAATGTTCATCAGCATTAATAGTAATTATGCACAAACTGTATCATGTGGATGATTATGATTTCAATTAAATAAGTTTTATTCATTAGGTTTAGTGTTACTCACCTCTTGTAACCTATCAACCACCTGACCCGAATGGTCCCTATCCTTAGATCCTTAGTTTCTCTAGTCTCTTAAGTCTGATCCTATAAACATCAGACCCTAAAGAGTTATTCAGAAATCAAAAACTCTATGCATATGCTAAACATCTTATTCTAGGTCCGTTTAGATCATAAAAATAAGTTTTGAAGCCTTAGAACAAAAAGAAAATTAAGCCTAGCAGAACCAACTGTGGCTGCTGAAGCATGGGACTTCAGCTGCTAAAGTCCTGAACCTGAAATACCCTATTTGGGCAGTGGCGATTGCGATTGTCGAAGTCTTGGAATTCGACAGTCGAACCTGGAAATCTCTAGAGAACTGTATTCACTCTAGTTGCCAAAATAATGATTTTCGACAGCTAAACCTAGGAATTTCCAGAATTTTCAAGTCGAAAATACACAAAACCTCACTCCCGAATCACCCAAACACATGTCTCAAAGCTCCAAAATATGATCCAACCTAAAAACACATGCTTAGGGCCTCAATCAACTTAAAAACGTTAAAGAATCACACATGCATCCAACAAAGAGTGAAAATTCAAGTTTTCTCTCAACTTCACTCAAAACATCAAAGTTCCAAAACATCAATTGAATTCCAAAAACATAATCTTCTTCAAAATCTAACCAGAACACCTATAACCAAGATCAAAACCAAGCTTCCATCATATATATACATCCTAAACTCACATGCATTCAAAGGTTTCCTCAAACACTAAGATGTAACATCCTTAAATAAGACTAAAAAGGAAAAACAATCTTTTCTTAATTGCAAGCCCAAAAACTTACTCTTATCCATGTACACATACTTAAAACCACATTGAAAAATCAATTTAAAAGAAGAAAGTACCTTTCTCCCTTGGAATCAAGATTGACCGGGAAGTTGGAGAAAACTTCAAAACTCTTGAAATCTTTGAGCTTCCTAACAAAATCAAGCCTTCAAGTTCTCAAAACCTCAATTCAAAGAGAATTCACACCAAAAGATCCTTTATATGCAATAGAGAGAGAGAGAGAGAGAGAGAGAACCAATTTCCTTTGAAATTCAAACTGAAATGGGCTTTTTCAATAGTAAAAAAGGACTTCGCCGGTCGAAAGTCCAACTTTCAACTTTTAAAGTTACTTCTACCCCAAACACTATTAAAACTCTTAACTTGGCTACAACAAACAAAGCATATACATTCTTAAACACATCTTAGCACACATATGAAACTCACCACTATTTTCTTTGTCCATAAAAATCCTAAGTTTCATGAGAATTTCCCATCTATGACAGGAATTCTAACATTGGAAAGTAGTGGATGTTGCAATTATTATTATTTAAAATAAAAAATAATTTGATTTAGTATTATAATTTAATTAATTTAATTTGAATAATTTTCACCTCTTTTAACAGAATTTTCTTCAATTTATATTTAATTATAGCCATCTAATTAATTTATGGCCTAATTAATAAAAATTGCCTTATTTAATTCTTTATTATTGTACTTGACTTTGCAAAATTATTTCCTTTGTCAGAAAGTTCACACTCTTAAGATTAATACATGTTGTAGCCTATATAATTAATTAATAAAAAAAAGTTATTGTTTTTCTCATAATATTGATTGCTAATCGATTATCATAATTGTTGTTATCAATTAAATTAAAAAGTATAATGCAGGTTTTTTTAAAGAAAAGTACAACATTATTCATCACAATCTTTCTCAATAATACAAACACATGAGCTTGGGGGCTTAATCTAAAGAAAATGGCTATCAAAAGCTAAGGCACCTTTAAAAATAGCATGAGTTGTTCTATTGACTTGCCGACTAACCCAACTTATGCAATAATTGCTTCCTTGTTGTAAAAGAGATTTGCAATCCAAGATAACACTACCAAACTCAGTTTGATTCTCATCAGAAGATCTCATAGATAAGACAACATTATGAGAATCAACCTCCGCGTCCACATCATCAAATCCATGATTTATCAACCAAGAAATATGATGATTTAGTTTAATATTACAACTATAGCTAAAATTTACAAAATATGTAACTATATTTATTCAATTAAATTTGAATATTTTCAGGATCATTTATTTACTAATCTTGGTAATGACACTTCTATATTTTTTTTTAATCTTTTTCATTTATTTTAATTTTTTATGTTAATTAATTTATTTTTTTTATAGAAAATAGATTGTAAAAAAGTGTAAAAAATGTAATTTTTTTGAAACATCTAAATTAGATATGTAAGAATTAAAAATAAAATATTAAAATGAGAATATTATAGCTACATACTATAAATTTTAATAATCAAATTATATAAAGAATATTTAAAATATTTTTAATAAAAAAGTGAAATATTAAATATAAAAGTATTAATTTATACCTAAACTTGTGCATAGTACAAGTATTTAGCTAGCAAAATATAAAGGTATCTATTGGTAAATATCAATTTTTTGACTTCTCCAAACACCCTCTGAATGTAACCATTAAATGACTATTGGAAGGAGTTAAAATGATATTTGTAAATTTGCATTTTTTAAAATGATATTTGTAAATTTGCATTTTAAAATATGAAAAAAAAAAAGGAAAACTAGAAGGTAAAAAAAAAAAAAAAATTGTCTAACAATGATAGTTTAACTGTTGCTGGCCGCGATCATATTGGAAAGAGAGCCAGAAAAGTGTCTAATTTGCGCAACACGTGGTGCGTTAAGATTCTAATACATAAAAAATAAATTAATTTAGATTGAATTATTGATTTCAATCTGGTTCAGTTTAAGAAATGAGGAGGTTCATAATGGGCCCCTAAAATACTAATTAGAGGCCAGCCCAAGATAATGAATTGGTAATTGATTCTATTATTGATTTTGATGGAGCTGATTCCGATCTGATTCTAAACCTAACCAGCACCGTGGATATATATATATATAAAAAAATTGCAGCCTATAATTTTTCACCTCTTGATAAATTAATAATTTTGAAACAAATCAAACTTTTTGTTTAAATTACCACAATTTGTTAAATAAATTACTAATATTAATAAAAATCTAATTATTAGTAGGCAAAATTTTATAATAATCCTTAAAAAAAAAACAATTTTTATAAAAATATCATATTCACATTAACTTTTCATGTTTATGTAAGTAGAGACAGATATGCTTTATGAATTTTGAATATGAAATGGTATATATTAATTAAAAAAATTGCTTTTAAAAGATTTTAATGTGCAGAATGTTTAAAAAACTTTTTTTTTAAGAAAATAGGATAGAATTGCATAAAGGAGAAAATTATTAATTTGAAAATTTAAATAATGAGGAAATTATTATTTTTATTTTTTTCTTTTGTCTAAGTACAGTAACAAGATATAATACAGGATAGTAATATAAAGAGCTATCTTAAATTGAATTAAAATTTTTTATTTATAAAAAAATTTAATTAAGGGTGTTTTAGTCTTTTTATAAATTATTTACTAAATTGATTATAGAAGTGTGCGGTTTCTGTTTGGTTCGGGTTCTGTTTAGGTATCAGATCGAATTGAAATTTTGGTATGATTTTGATTTGATTCTTTATTATTTCGTTTTCAATTTGATACGATTTTTGATTCTTTGATTCTGATTTTATACGATATAATTCTAGCTCGATTCTTGATTCTTAAAACATTTTATGTAATTATTTTCTTAAAAAAATCATATTTGAATCAATATTTAAGTTTTGAATTGTGTTATTTATACGTAAAATATTATATAACATATATTTTAATTATTTTTAAATTATATAATCTTTAACTATAAAATACATATATAATTTAGGATTAAGTATATTATATAATATATTAATTTAAATATATCATATAATATACATTTTAATTATTTATTAATTATATAATATTTAATTATAAGATATAAATATAATTATAAAAAGACAAATATACGTGTAAATTCGATTTTCAATTTGATTTCGATATGATTTTGATTAGGTTCTCAGTGATGAACTAAAACCAAATCAAAATATCAAAATAACTTCAATTCAATAATTTGATTTGGTCCCAAAGAACTGTGCATAACCCTAGATTATGACTCTAATAAATTAGGTTGCAAAAATAAATTCTCCCTTAAATAAATTATACATTCATTATATATAGATAAAAGATTTACTAATGACGTGAGGTTGCAAATGAGATATTTATTACTAATCAATATGGAAATAAATTGTAGTAGTTAATTAATTAACTATATATATATATATATATATATATATATATATATATATATATATATTTTATTGTATAATTTTTTGTATGATAAAATCCAAACAATCCCTTTGTCTTGAGAAATATACATAAGCTAAAGATTGTGAAGATAATAGCTCGCTAAAATAACCAAAGATTCATACAAATATACGCAAACATCCATTGAGAAACAATTCTTTTTTACTTTGCCCAAGTGATTCTCCTATTGAAATTTCAAGAGCATCTGCATACCAAATGTAAAATGATAGCCCTCACCTAATGAAATAAAGCTGAAAATTTTCTTGATGCGAAACCACAGGTGCTACATACATATAACTGTATTAAAGACACCTGTCAAAATCTAGGAACCAAACAAAAAAGATCATTTAAATTTGCCTTTGCGCTTGCGTTCTTGATTCCTGCCACATTTAGTTGGCTTGCCCCATGGTGTTTGTGACACCCTTCCAAAGGAGCCACTACTTTTGCTGCGACCCTCACCTCCACCATGAGGATGATCAACTGGATTCATTGCCACCCCTCGAACCACTGGTCTTCGACCCAACCATCTGCTCTGCCCAGCCTTTTTAAGTGTTCGAGTATTATGGCTAGGGTTTGAGACTCTGCCAATTGTGGCCCGGCACCGAGAATCAATCAATTTTTCTGCTCCTGAAGGCAGTTTCACCAAACAGTATTTTGATGTCGGCTCTTTCAAGATCTTGGCACAAGTTCCTGCAGCTCGAACCAATTTTCCACCTTGACCTGGGTTCATCTCAACGTTGTGGATTAATGTTCCTATACGCATAGAAGCCAGAGGCATGCAAGTCCCTACTTGTAAATTGATATCAAGGTGAACCATTTGTTTCGTCATCTTGTCCCGCAATGAAGTATGAGCTACATCTGTCAAAATTAATTTAAAAAAAAAAAAGGAGAGAGAGAGAGAGAGAGAACAAAATGTTCTTATTTTCTGCTATGAAAGCATCTCAAGAAAACAAAAATCAAGCTTTCAACTTTACAGCAAACTTATTTTAAACAATAAACTGCTCTTAATCACTTGCTATCATCTCTCAATATTCAAACTCAACCCCCGCCCCACCCCCGCTCTTCCCTTTTTTCTCTTCTCCCAAAAAAAAAAAAGAAATTGGTAAATTTCTTCTCCTTTTTCAAATAAGGCCATGAACTATACTTGTTTTTTTCAATTGTATCATATACTTTAATTTTATCAATTTCCATTCACATTTTATTGATTTTGTTCCACTCGCGTCAAATGAACAGCCTGTGCTTGTGTTAATGTCGCACTGAGATTGACTTCTCTAGGTTGAATGAACTGGGTTCCTATATTTAAAAGTGCCACCAGATGATAACATTTTGCAAAATATGAATTCCAGAAGGCATTTTAAAGAACTCTATGAGGGAAAGAATTTTGCAAAAATCATGGTTTCATAGTTCTTATGGCTCAGAGAGGCATACTCAAATTAGCTATTTATGTCAATATTTGCCTTGAGATTTGGTAGACACTATTGAAAACTTAATCTCATTTATTAAACAAATTGATAAAGTTAAAGGAATAGATCACGGTAGAAAAAACATGCAAAGTTTAATACTTTTCTAACTACTAACTCATTAAGAAAACATAAAAAAATAACAAGCTTCAAAATTTTTTTTCCTTAGTTTTCCAGCAATTAAACAGCAAATGAATTCGACATTAAACTACTCATTCTAAAATAAAAGAAACATTAGTGAATCTGTAGTAAAACGTATACTGTAACAGAGAATAACGGAATATAATTCTTATTTATCATTCTTGCATTTTTCATTACATTATATCAATTACATTTGTGGTTAACCAACTTGTATTATTGATTTTTTTTTTTTTTTTTTTTTGCCTTTTTCATGCATTATCTCTGTTTCCTCTACTGACAAATAAGAAACTCCCCAATCCAAAACCCTTTTCATCACTAAAATGATCGTAGAAAGTTGATCAAACAGATCCAGGTTTCCCTTTTTGACAAACACAAATTTTCCGTACAATTCAAATTAATAAGAAGATATTATAGAAATTGTAAGCGGAAATTAAGAACAGTGCGAAACAAAGTAAGCATACCAGTGGAGAAACTGCAAAAAGCGTTGTTGATAGAAGGGAAAGAAGCAGGTTGCAAAAGCCTCTTCAAGAGAGGTGATGAAGCTGCACGAGCTCTCCATAGAGCCATTGGTTCCTATCTGATGAGTCAGATATTTCTGAGTGAGGGTTTTAGCGCTCTGCCAATGGTTATACAGCCAAACAAGTTTAGTAGTTTATATTTAACCAATTATAGTAAGTTTCATTTCGTTCATACATGCAAGTATGTAGTGTAAATAAAATTGAAAAATTCAATAACAAAATGAACCAAAACTCAGTTCAAGAGCAGCCTCTATGAGCTCTTTGGACAGATTTTTTATAATGATCAAGTAGGCACAATAAGGTTGAATAAGCTTCAATCAAAAGCAATATTGAAATATGGAAAATCCATTTCCCCCCTGGAGCTTAATTAAAAATAAAAGGCACATACCCATTGAATCAACATAAAAGAAACATCAGGAAATTAGAATTAAATTGAAAAGAAAAAGAAAAATAGAATCAAGTGACATACCGGACAGACAGGCAAGACTGCAATTGGGTTGATACTTATAGCGGTGAGAGGCTGAACGAGTGAGGTAGAGATAGCTGAGAGGGATGACTGGTGAGACACACACGAGAGTACTGAGTGGGCACAGAATGACACTCGGTAGGCTACCCATGAATTTGAACTAGGCAAACCCAAACCCTATTATAATTTATTTCTTATTACCTGTATATATTAAATCTGATTACCACTATCCACATGCTATTCCATACCCTTTTGTTTTTATCTGCTGGAAATTTAATAAAAAAATAGCTCAAATGGGTTGGATACCCCAAATCAGATCCAAAAATATTTTAAAAATCTGTAAGAACTAAGAAAATTCAAGATTATAAAAACAACAAAATAAATAAATAAATTATAGATACAATTTCTCACACACTAATTCATGGAATAAATCGTAAAAGAAACTCATAAAACATATCATTCACCATTGTTATTAATTGTCATCATTTATCAATAAAGATAACAAATCTTAAGATTACATATGCATAGGAGGGGCAGTGGGAAAACAAATTCACAACTATTTAATCACCAACCTTTAAAAAACAATCTCCAAAATCAAAGACTTTCCTTGAACCCTGAAAAACAAAACTTGACACGTGAAACTCAAAATCCCACATCAAAAAGAGAAAAGAAACGAACAAAAGAATGTGCAAACAACTCATCTTTCCAATAGGAAACAAGAACAAACTCACTACAAAAATAAAGAGAAAAAGAAAGAAAATCATATCTCAATTCTCATCACTTATAAGGTATTGCTCGTGCAGCTTCAATAGCTAAGATCTAAATACCCAAATTGGTTTGTCAAATGGAACATCTCCTGAATTTTCAATGCAGAGTTCTCACCATAGGGAAACGAAGTTACTTGTCATCTTACATATATCAAAAAACCTAAGAAGCCCATAAACTAAACATCCAAACCCAGATTAAAAAATTCTAAAATTTGGGTGCATAAAATGTGAAATTATAGAGATAAACCTAGACAAAGCCATGCAATTCGGCTTCAAATGCAAACAAAAATAAATAATAGATTAAACGTCCAGCGATTGAAGAAGAAATGTACACAGGATCAACGCTGATACTGCAAGCAGAGGGTATAACATTATAGGAACCTTCTCAAGCGACAAATTACTATAACTTTGGAGAAACGCTAAAAATAAAATGCAAAAAGATGAAAAAACAACAACAAATAAATGCATGAATAAATTGAACAGCAACCAGCGAAACACTAGGATGAATCGGCACCAAAAGGGAGAATTTTGAACTGAAACACTCACATCACTCCAAATAGTAGATAAGGATAGCTTCAGTGAATCGCTCTAACTGAAGAGCCCAACGGGGTTTAGCAAGAGAGCGTGGAATTGATTAGGAATTAACCCTCCGTTTGGAAATTTAACGGCATTGTACGGTGTACAGTAATTTTTTCTTTTGTTATTTAGTCAGATGGCATGGAATATTAAAATAAAACAGAAAAATTACTAAAATATCAAAATATCATTTAACTGTTTTAAATTTATAAATCTTAATTCATTTATAATATGAGTATAGTGTTAATTTGAAAGTTCCACATATTGAATGCTTGTAAGGGTATCAAATTAAAATTATGAGTTCCAACATTCACGGAGTCAAATTACTAATAAAAAAAGATTTAAATTTTAAATATTTAAATTAAAAGGAAAAATCAGAGTATAGTTGTTAATGTCTAATCTAGGTAAGCTAGGGTTTTTTTTTTGGAAGATATAAGGCAAAATCCTAGGCTAAAACTTAAAGCCTGAAAATTAGAAAAAAAAAAAAAAAAAGTAGCTATAGAAAACCTGTCAATTTACTTAACTCACACTTTAACTTATTTTCGGTCCAAAATTTTCGTTACAATTAACCTACTAAACATACACACATATATATACATATTTTTATTTCAAAACAAATATGAATGGATATTTTTTATTTCCTTTTATATAATTTTTCACTTGCTATAACTCAACCACCTGAAAATGGTATCCAATATATCCATACAAAATCAACAAATTCATTCTTTTAATATGTTAAAAAAAACTAGCTAATAATATAATATTATCTTCATTTCCTTAATAAAATTAATATTCATATAAACACATAATATCTAGAAATTTCATACTAATAAATATTAAATTCATACAACCCATAATATATAAAACGTCAATATTGCCAAATATTAAATCATACAACCATAATATATAAAAAGTCCATACAGGTTGAAAAGTTAATCTTGTCCTCAATTATCAACAAACATCATCATCATCAAAACACTTTTGCGTTCTTCCCATGGGCATTCAATCAAAATTCTCAATCATGCCTCGTTCTAAATCCATGTCTTTAACTAATTGCCAAATTTCATTCTCTAAAATTAGAATAGGATTTGTGAGCTTATCAATTGTAGTAGCCAATTTTTTTTATCCCCTCTTTCAAGACATCTAAAACTTCATCACTTTCGGATTTTTTAGACTTCTTTGTTAAAGCTTCAGATGGTGCATTTGTTGGAGCTTCAAATTGTGCATTGGATGTAGGTGTTTCAGGAGTTCTTTTATGTTGATCATCATACTCACATTCATCAAAATTTTCCAAATTCATATTATTTTGAGAAACTCCAATATCTATATCATTAATGGTCATTGCACTAGGCCCACCTTAGTTTTTTCTTCTATTGCGGGTAATTCTTCTTCTCATCTCTGTTGCGGTCTTAGCTTTATTTCCTGTAGTCCTGTCTTTTCCATAAAGCACAACCAACTTCACATAATTATGAAGGCATTTATTCCTCCATTCAGTAGCATCAGGCTTGGACAATAAATGTAAAATCACACAAATTATATCAAGATTGAACATGAATAAATTAAAAAAAATAAGAAAAGACAAAGAAAACTATGAATATTTACCTGAATTAAATATTCCCACACTTCAAATTCCTCATTCTACATTTCTTCAATTGGATCCCAAGCGAAACCACTCATTCCATTTTGAAAAACATCATAGCATCTAGCAAATTATCTCTTTAAATTTTTCATACGATTGTGGATAGTTTCCTTATTTAATGGCTTGTCGACAAATTTATCTTTCATGTCAGTCACAATATTATCTATTGCATGTGTGGTAAAAGTTCCCCTAACCTTATTTCCAAGTGCATGTTGATTCATAAAAGTATCAATTAAAGCATCATCCATTGCATTTGTCCAAACACATGTGCCATTTCCATCCAAAGCATTTGCTCATTTTCCCATGTTGATAACTAAATAATAATGATAGAAAATATATACAACAAATTTAAGAACAACATTCAAACAATATCTTTTACAAACTCAAAGTTAGATTTAAACATAAAGAAATAATCAACAATAATACAATCAAGTCATTATAGCACACGTATCATAAATGAAAATCATTCGTTATAAGCAGCCCACATATCAACTACTATGGAATCTCTAATCAACTCTCCTTTCCTAGTTTCTTCATTATTTTCCCTAGTACCATGATACTCCTCTGAATCATCATTATGAATGATAAGTTCAGCATCAACTTGTGCAAGTAATTCATCATATGCATCAACACCTCTTATGTAATTATGCAAAATGCAACATGGAAAATTATGAGCTTTTGAGTTGAAACACCATAGTTAGGCTTTGTTGAACTTTCAGTTATAGGAAATCACTTCTTAAATACTCCAAATGCACGTTCAATTGCATTTTGTAAAGAAGCATATCGGAGATTAAATAATTCAGTACCATTTTGAGGTGGATTTTTGGAATACTTTTTCAAGTGTAACACCCACCATTTCCCGACATCTAAATTTCTATCACAGATGGAATATTCTGGCAAATTGGAAGATTTCGACAATGAAGGAAAGGGTGGTAGAAGGTGTATATGTGTGTTTGACGTGTTCAAAAAGTATTTAAAAATGAAAATTTTTTAAAGGTTTTCTTTGCTAAAAATTTTTAAGTGCGTGTTTTGAGCAGAAGGAACTTTAATAGCCAAAGGATGGACTTTCGGCAATTAAAGGATGGACTTTTAATAGCCAAAGTCCCTTTTCCAATTTAAATCCCTTTTTGGACATAATGGACTCCGGCAGCTAGAATTGAGGCTTCCAACAATCGAAAGTCCCTTAATAGTGAGGGTATAAAAAGGGACCAAAGCTCATTTTTTTTACTAAAACACTTGTGTGTTTCTTTTCTTCCCTCTCCCTCAACTGCTAGAGCCTACAAGGAGCTCTTTGAAGAGATTTCCTTGGGTTCTTCAAGATCTGGAGGTTAATTCTTCCATATGGAAGCATGGGAGAGTAGATCACGCTTTGGACCTTTAGTTCTCTCACCTCCAAGCTCTAAGAAAAGAGGTAACTTTCTTTTCTTCTTGATTTAATAGGTAGATCCAAGCACGTTGATGAGAAATTAGGTTTCTACAACATCAATTTCATGTAAAGTTGTTTCTAAGATGAGATTTGGGAAGTTTATGCATGTTAGGATTAGAGTTTTGTGATTTATGTTGAAATTTCATGTTTTTATCATTAGTTTAGTCATGTTTAAGTGTTATGGGACTTAAATGGCTAGTTCCTCTTAATGGATTTGAGGGAATCCTTATATATGTTATGTTAGGTTTGGGAAAAACCTAAGATTTTAATTTTTGGTTAATGTATTTGAGAATTAAGTATGATTTGAAGTTGTTTTAGGCTCTAGAGATGTGTATATGTGTTTGGTTTATGTTTTGGAACTTTGGAATGAGTTTAGGGCTTTTGAGGAGTTTGAATCTACAGGTTTTTGACTTGAAAATTATGAAAATTTCTAGATTCAGCTACTGAAAATCATGGTTTCGGCAGTTAAAGCATGCAGTTTCTCGACAGTCGAAGTCCAAGGCTTCGATAGCCATAGTCAGCACTAGACTAAAAGGCCATCTAAAGCCTGAAACTTCAGCAGCCAAAGTTTAGGATTTCAATAGCCGAAATAGGTTCTGCTTGACTTCTTCGCCCTTTTTTTTTAAGGTTTTAAAATATGGTTTCATGGTTCCTAAGGGCCTAGAATAAGATGTTTATTATGTGTATAGAGTTTTAGACCTTATATAGCTTTCTAAGGTCTAATTTATAAGTTTAAGCTTAAAGGAATCGAAAGGTTAAGGATCCGAGGATAGCTACCGTTCAAGATAGGAGATTGATAGGCTATAAGAGGTGAAAGGAGGTATGATAAATAACATAGTTAGGAAGAAACATGTCCATTAGAGTTGAGTCCCTATATGTTATATGATGAATGTTATGTGTATGTTACGTTTCATGCTATATTTGATGATATGTTGCGTGTTCATGTGGCTCCACATGAACTTTTTATGTGCTTAACACTTCTTTTTTTCTTTCAGAAATGTGAGGCTGCTAGGTTGACTGGCACTTCACATGAGAATGAGTGTATTGGAGCACTACTTGTCAACCCTATAGTTAGGGAGAGAGTAAGAAGAAGTGGAAGGGGAGCATCTTCAAGAGGTTCTAGAAGGTCCTTTGAAGTCAGTAGGGAGACTGTAAATGCACCCAGAATGTCTATAGATGCATGAAGGAGTTCTCATGGCTTTTCCCAATAACATGAGAATCCTAAGTCTGTAGGTATGGGAAGAGTGGGAGAAGATAATTTTATAGAGGGAGGAGATGAGTAAGAATTTGTATCTCCTTCGTGGCTAGGACCAAAGTATGGGTTCGTGTATCAATATCCTCAATAGAGAAGTTTTGGAAACCCTAGTTTTATGGGCTATTTCCAATATTTTCCTTTCATGCCCTACCCACCTTACTTCCTACCGTTCAACCCATATCCCATGTACCCTCTACAGCAGCACCCCCAAAGTTTTTTAACCAACATGGGAACTAAAAATCTCATGGAAGGAGTTACAAGAGAGCATGTACCACTACCATCCCTGTAGCCCCTACATTTCTTACATAAGAGACTGAAACAACTAGTAAAGATAAAGCAAAGATGATAGACTACTTAAAGCTAGATGCAGCCAAGTACAAGGAAGGAGATGATCCTTTTGAGTGCATTATAGAGGTTAAAATGATAGCCGATAAATTGAACGCCAGTGACAATAGGGCCATTCAAATGGCTGACTTTACCTTGAAATGTAAAAAGGCAAAGGAATGGTATAAGTCTTATGTTATTGACAGGGTCAACAGTATGACCTAGTCTTAGTTTGTGGCAGAGTTTACCAATTTGGCTTTCCTAGAAAGCTCTAGGGAATTGAAAGTGGTGCAGTTTGAGCAGTTGAGACAAACTGCAGATATAAGTGTTGATGAGTATACAGATAAGTTTGTTAATCTTTTGCAGTATGTGGGGAAGGAGTATGATACTGATAAGAAGAACGAACAGATACACTCAAAGATTGCACTCTAGATACTCATTAATTTTGGCTGCAAAAACCCACAGTTTCTATTCAATAGTAGATGTTACAAGGAAGATGGAAGCATGGGCTATCATTGAAGGGAGTCTAGAGCTGAAAAGTATAAAAGCTAAGCAATCCATAATTCCTAAGGCTATAGATGTAGGGAGGTTCAGTCACTTGACTAAGATTATTTCGTCATTCAGAGATAAGAAGGATAAAGGAAGAAAGTTTGATAAGAAGTAAAAGAAGCATAAGTTCTAGAGTAGAATTAAGTCAGGCCTTAGAGAGGGAAATGGTATGACACCCCTTACCCGTCTACAGTGTAGCCTAGTAAGTTATGCCACTCAGTGTGCCGGAGCACCAATTTATGTTTCTATTACAATTTATCCCTTTTTATTCATTTATTTTCAATTTTGATAAATCTGAATTTTTCCGTAAATTTTATAGAAAATCCAACAAAATGTCGGCTGTAAATTGGAAAAACAGTTCTTCTGAACCTGTTTAAAAACACTTCCAAAATAATTTCCAAATCCAAACTCCATTATACACATTCAAGTCAATCTTAAAATCTCAATCTCAAATCACAATACTATTTTCAAAACATTTCTGTTCACTTCATCACTTGAAGCATATTCACAAATAATTCTTAACATTTCATTTATCAACATACATTATGCAGAAAATCTCAATAATACGAAATTTTATATATTTACATTAATACATAATTACAGGAGTTTATAGTTACAATCCAAACTAATACAAAATGCAAAAAATACAAAAGAGCCACCTATAGTCCTAATGTCCTACCATATGCAGTGCAAATGTGAGGTGACTCTGGACCCTGGATGCAGCTCTGAAGGCTCACCCCGTCTGATGTCTGCTAGGCTCCCCAGCTAGGTCTCCAGTACCTGCGCGTGGCAAAAGTGACGCGCTAAGCAATTCTGCTTAGTGGTGACAATATAAAATAATATAAAATAAACTAAAATAAAATAAAATAAAAAAAATATGCAGAATGTGTGTTTATATTTTTAGTAGACTTAACTTCGGATATTATTTGCATTATTATTCGATTAGAATTTGGTAAGGTTTATTATCATTGCCCGAGTAACCCATACTAATTGAGTGAACTGGATAAATGGATAAACTGGCACTGGGTATTAAGTAACTCGGACCATCACACCATCGGTCACATTGTGTCTCTCGGTGTGCAACAGAACAGCTAATAAGCGGTAATAATTTTCAGGGTTAAAACCCAAGTATAATAATTCAAATAACATAGCCAAAGGCTATTATGTCATAGAATGGCATGGGAAGCCATGAAACACATAATGGCATGAAGCCATATGCAGTACTGCTAACAGAACCCTATTGGCATGCCAAGCTATCCAAACCAATCTTGTTAGGTATACTAGGGCATTTCACACTTTTAAGTTTCACAATTTTTGAAATTTAAGTTTTAGTGTTACTATTCCATTTATTAGTCAACAAAAATGTTGATTTTTGCATAGGCAATAGGTACATTGGTTTTAATATCATCAACATACCACATTTTGCATTCAAAATTTGTTGGTATTGGTTGCCAATACCATTTCTAAGCTTAATGTTAGTTGGGCAGAATTTTCACTTTTTATGCCTTGTCTTTACTGTTTCATTGGTCAATTTTGCAGTGAGAATTTGGCAAACTGATCAACATGAAAGTTGTTCCTTATTTTGTCTAGTTGCATTTTCTTTTTTGAATCACTCAATTTGGAGTTTTATAGCTCAATTTATGGTCCAAAACCACAATCGCTGGCGGATTGAAATTTCATCTGAATTTCTAGACTGACCATATCTACAGTGTAATAAACAGTGACTGCAACTCACCTTTTGAATATGTTCTGGTCATAATTTGGGTTAGGTTTCTTCATGAAAGTTGATGGTCTATATCTCAGCTTGTTGCTGGTAAAATTCAGGTCAATTGGACCTTTCTACACTGAGTTATGGCCAAATGACCAAATACTGTTCATTTGGTCATTTTGCCCAGGCAGACTGCAGATCGCAAGGATTAGGGCAAGCTTTTGGTCCACTTGGTTTGGTTTTATGGGCATGGTTTCTTCACCAAAGTTGTGCAATTATGTGTCTAGTTTCATGTCCAATTGGCCTTGCACCAATTGAACCTCTACAATTCAAGTTATGGCTGCCCAAACCTGTTGGACTCAAGTCTAATTCTGCAGGTCACTCCAATTCTGCAGGTCACTCTAATGGCAGCCACACCAAACCCAAATCCCATCACTCAACACACTTCATTTTTGATTTAAACAGAACTAAATGGTCACTAATTGACCATTAATACCTATTTTCATCATTACATGGTCAAAGTCCCATTTTTCCACCCCAAACCCTAACTCACACATTACCATTCATGCATTTTCATTGCATTTCTTCAATCCACTTACAAGATGCACATTAAGGGCCGCCAAATAACCTTTTAACTTCATTAAAATCATCACAAACAAACCCTAACCATGGCTGCCCAAAATCTAGGGTTTACATAAAAATGACATTCAATAATTTTTCTTTGTAATTTACACTCATTCAAAGTCTTTAACATGAATTTAAAGTAAAATTCATGGTTAGGTCACTAACCTCTATGGAGTGAGATTTTCCCACTTGCTAAAGCTCTTGTTTTCCTCTTCTTTTTGCTCCCAAAAGAATCACCAAGGTGTAAGAGCAAGTTTTTGTGTTGCTAGGTTAGGGTTTAGTTGGGTAAAAGTGGGGGAAATCAAGCTTTCAAAAGCTTGCGAATGGGTGACCATGGTGGGAGGGTGGTAGCATGAAGAAGAAGGAGAGAGGAGGTTCTGATTTTTGTTTCCTTTTCCAGCCCATTCTATCTCTTTTAAATAGAGTTATGCCCTGTGTCAATGTTAGATTGGGTAGGAGAGTTTTAATGACATCATGATGATGTCATAAATCTATTTTCTTTCATTTTCTCTCCATTTCTTATCTATTTAATTGCAATTAAATTTTTGAAAATATTTATTTATATTTTATGTTATATAAATTATTTATTTAACTAGACAAATTGGCCCAAAAATCATCTCTGAAGACAAAATGACCAAAATACCCTCCGTTTGGCTTAACGGGCTAAAATTTTCTATGCCGATTGAAAAATTTTTCCAAGTATTTTCTTGGCATTCTAATGCCATAGGAACCTCAATGACCCTTCTTTGGAGTCCTAAAAATTACTAAATTTTTTTTTCTTATTAATTTTTGGTTCCTCACTTTAGTTTAAATATTTTTCCGAACGTTCTAGCTGTCCGGATCGACATCGTCACCGAATAAGAGATCGCATGCACTAGCTAAAATGAGGATGTTGCAACTCTTCCCCTCTAATAAAAATTTCGTCCTCGAAATTTACCTGATGCAAACAGTTAAGAGAACTGTTGCCTCATTATCTCTTCACTTTCTCAAGTTGCCTCTTCAGTGTTGTGGTGCCTCCAAAGCACTTTCACCAGTGGAATTTGTTTATTTCTCAGTTCCTTCACTTCCCGAGCTAGGATCTGTATAGGTTCTTCTGTATATGTCAAGTCCGGTTGGATTTCAATCTCTTCCATGGAAATGACATGTGAAGGGTCTGAGCGATATCTTCTCAGCATGGAAACATGGAATACATTATGAATTTTATCCAGTTCTTGTGGTAAAGCTAGCCGATAGGCCATTGGTCCCACACGTTTAATGACTTCATATGGGCGAATGAACCTAGGGCTTAACTTACCCTTTCTCCCAAACCTCAGTACTTTCTTTCATGGTGAGACTTTGAGAAATACTTTATCGCCAACTGCATACTCTATCTCTTTTCTCTTCAAGTCGGCATAAGATTTCTGTCTATCTGAGGTAACCTTCAGGTTAGCTTTGATTATCTTTACTTTTTCCTCAGTCTGTTTCACCAGGTCTGGTCCTACCAGCTTATCTTCGCCCAGTTCAGTCCAACACATTGGGGTTCTACATTTCCTCCCATATAGTGTCTCATACGGAGCCATTTGAATGCTAGCTTGGTAGCTATTGTTATATGCGAATTTTGCCAGTGGGAGGTATCTATCCCAACTTCCCTCAAACTCAATGACACAACTCCTTAGCATATCCTCTAGGATCTATCACATAATTCACATTGTTACTATCATTTCAATTTATTAATTGCGAAAATTCAATTAGTTCTTAAGTTTACCACTCGTTCTGACTGTCCATCCGTCTGGGGATGAAAAGTCATGCTAAAACGGAGTTGTGTGCCCAAGGCTTCTTGCAACTTTTTTCCAGAATCTCGATGTAAACCTTGGGTCTCAGTCAGATATGATGGAAAGTGGGATTCCATGCAGTCTAACTATCTCACTAATATACAATTCTGCTAGCTTCTCCAGTGAGTAGTCAGTCCTAACTGGCAGAAAATGTGCTAACTTCGTCAATCTATCCACTATCACCCACACTGCATCATGCTTCTTTTGGGTGAGAGGTAGACCACTAACAAAATCCATAGTGACCCGGTCCCATTTCCATTCAGGTATGCTTATAGGCTGTAGCAATCCTGATGGAACTTGATGTTCTGCTTTAACTTGCTGACATGTCAAACAATTAGTCACATAGTCAGCTATATCCCTCTTCATACCAGGCCACCAATAATGAGGCTTCAAATCATTATACATTTTCGTGCTTCCCGGGTGCATAGCATAAACACTAGTGTGTACTTCTTTCAGAATACTAGTCTTCAATTCCCCATCATCTGGTACACACACTCTTCCTCTATAGTACAGACGCCCATCTACTTTCACACCTCATAATCATTTTCCTTTCCCTTTGGAATTTTGCCCACAATGGCCATTAATTTTTTATCTACCCTCTGCCCATCTTGTATCTACTGTAGCAGGGTTGGCCTCACTTGCAACTCAGCCAAAATAGCTCCATCTTGAGCTAAGGATAGACAGGCATTTAGTGATCTTAAAGCTGTGATGGACTTCCTGCTCAAGGCATCAGCAACTACATTTGCCTTCCCAGGACGATAATCTCTCACACAATCATAGTCCTTTAGGAACTCAATCCATCGCCTCTGTCTGAGATTGAGCTCCTTCTGGGTTGATAAGTATTTCAGACTTTTGTGGTCTGTGTAAATGTAGCATTTTTCACCATATAAATAATGCCTCCATATCTTCAGTGCGAAGATAATTGCTGCAAGCGCTAGATCATGGGTAGGGTAGTTCTGTTCATGTGGCCTTAACTGCCTGGAAGCATAGGCGACCACTTTCCCCTCTTGCATTAATACACACCCTAGCCCATTATGCGAGGCATCACTGTAGACCACAAAGTCTTTTCCCGACACTGGCTATGTTAACACTGGTGCTTCTGTCAACATAGCCTTTAGCCTTTCAAAACTGGCTTGGCACTTGTCGTTCCAGCCAAATTTCACATTCTTATACAACAACTTGGTCATTGGAGCAACTATAAGAGAGAAACCATTCACAAATCTTTTGTAATACCCAGCTAGCCCCAATAAACTTCTGACCTCAGTTGTATTTCTGGGAGGATTCCATTCCATCACTGCTTCTATCTTTTTGGGATCCCCTCAGCTGATACTATGTGTCTAAGAAAGGAGATTTCACTCATCTAGAAGTCACACTTGGACAGCTTAGCATACAGCTTCTTTTCTCGCAGGGTTTGCAGAACAATCCTCAAATGTTCATCATGTTCTTCCCTAGTCTTGGAATACACCAGAATATCATCAATAAAGACCACTATAAATCGATCTAGATATGGATGGAAGATATGGTTCATAAGGTCCATAAATGCTGCTAGTGCATTTGTTAACCCAAATGGCATCACTAGAAATTCATAGTGCCCATACCGGGTTCTGAATGCAGTTTTTGACACATCTGCATCCTTTACCCTCAACTGATGATACCCTGATCTGAGATCAATTTTTGAAAATACACTGGCTCCCTTCAACTGATCAAACAAATTGTCAATTCTGGGCAATGGATATTTATTCTTCATAGTTACTTTGTTCAATTGCCGGTAATCAATACACAATCTCAAAGTTCCATCCTTTTTCTTCACAAACAGCACTGGAGCTCCCCATGGTGACACACTGGGGCGTATGAACCCCTTATCGAGTAACTCCTGCAACTGAATTTTCAACTCCTTCAATTCAGTGGGTGCCATCCTATAAGGAACAATAGAAATGGGTGCTGTACCAGGCATTACCTCAATAGCAAACTCGACTTTCCTTTCTGGTGGTAAACCAGGCAACTCTTCAGGAATACATCTGGGAAGTCTTTTACTGTGGGTATATTACACAGTTTTGGCTTAGCTTGCCTAGTATCAACCACGTGTGCTAGGTTAGCTTCACAGCCTTTTCTCATCAATCTTTTTACAACTGTGGCTGAGATAACATTAGACAGGAAATCTGTCCTTTCACCCACAATAGTAATCTCATTACCCTCAGAAGTTTTCAGAGAAATCCTCTTCAATTTGCAATCAACTATTGCCTGATGACGTGACAACCAGTCCATACCCAAAATCATCTCAAACTTGTGGAAGGGCAACTCAATTAGGTCTGCCGAGAATTCATACCCCTAAATCCTCAACGGGCAATCTTTATACACTTTATTCACTACCACACTATGGCCTAGTGGATTTGTGACCAGAATATCTTGATCACTCTCCTCTACTGGAACTCCCCTCTCTATGGGTAGTTTGATGCAAATGTAGGAATGAGTGGATCCTGATCCACTAATGCATGTACAGAAGTATTGTAGAGGGAAAACGTACCCTTGATGACATCCGGGGCATCTTGCTGCTCCTGAGCTCTGATGGCATAGGCCCTGGCTGGTATTCTAGTGTCTGGCCTCTCAGCTGACTCGGATGTGCCTCGATGATGGACCACCGCCTCAGTTTACAGTGCTTCCTACCCCTTTGTGGTGCAGGAGCAGGTCTGTCAGTTTGTGTTAGAGCAACTATAGTAGTCCTCTTCGGACAATTCTTGATCTGATGTTCTATCGATCCACACCGTAAGCATGCACCGGTCACTCACCAACATTCCCCCTTATGCCACTTCTGACAGTATTGACAAGCAGAAGATGCAGGGGCAGGGTCCCCTAAACACCGTCCTTGGAGAACTGCCCATTGATGGTGTGGACTGGCCTCTCCTAGGTGTGAACTGTGGTCTGGGCCCTTGAGACTGGCCCTGACCCTGTGGTGGTCCTTAACTCTGAGCAGGAGGATCCTTACTCTTCTTGCTGGGAGCAAAAAATGTACTGGACTGACCTGGACCCCTCTTCTGCTGTCTTTCCCTTCTATTTGTTTCATTGATTCTGACCCTTTCCACTTTTGATGCTGCATCTACCAGTTTAGAAAAATCCATGATCTCCAGTGCTGTGATCATGACTTTGATGTTGTCATTGAGCCCTTCTTCAAACCGTTTGCACCTCTCTGCCTCTGTAGGGACTATCTCCCTCCCATACCGGCTCAGTCTGACAAACTCACGCTCATACTCAGCCACTAATAACTGTCTCTGTCTCAAACTGATAAATTCCCTTCTTCATTCTTCTAAATACACTTTGCTAATATATTTCTTCCTGACCTCTGTGAGGAAAAATTCCCAGGTGATCCGTTCAGGTTGCACCTCACTGGTTACTGTGTCCCACCACTGATATGCTTCATCCTGAAGTAGGGACACAACACCCACCAGGTTCTGCTCGGGGGTGCAATTTAGCTATTTCAGCACTCTGATAGTTCTATCCAACCAGTTTTCTGTGGCCATGGGATCATCCTCCCTCTTTCCAAAGAAGTCCACAACCCCATGCTTTCTCAATTTCTCCAAATGAGATTTTTGTGGTGCTAGTGGTGGTTGTGGCTATGGTTGTGGTGGTGGAATTGCCCCCATCATTTGCCGATAGAATTTAGTCATTTGTTGAAATAGAGCAAACTGAGGTTGGGCAGGCGCCTCGGCTGTTGGTGGAGTAGATTCTACCCTGCCCCCAGATTCAGCCCTTGGTGGAGCACGACTCTCCACCTCTTCCTCAACTGCTCTTTGCGAAGCATAATCCATATCCTATTCAAAATAAGAAAACAAACAGATCTGCATCAGTGTCACCTCAACACTTACAAATGCAATGCAATGGTATGTATTCTATCTAGGCCCAGAAACGCCTAAACTGATGCTCTGATACCACTAAATGTGATACCCCTTACTCGTCTACAGTGTAGCCGAGTAAGTTATGCCACTCAGTGTGTCGGAGCACCAATTTATGTTTCTATTATAATTTATCCCTTTTTATTCATTTATTGTTAATTT
This sequence comes from Hevea brasiliensis, assembly GCF_030052815.1. Lineage (NCBI taxonomy): Eukaryota > Viridiplantae > Streptophyta > Magnoliopsida > Malpighiales > Euphorbiaceae > Hevea > Hevea brasiliensis. Next base: position 395,524 of record NW_026614597.1, on the reverse strand, counting down.
TGATAAATCTGAATTTTTTCATAAATTTTAGAGAAAATCCGGTAAAATGCCGGCTGTAAATTGGAAAAATAGTTCTTCTGAACCTATTTAAAAACGCTTCTAAATAATTTCCAAATCCAAACTCCATTATACACATTCAAGTCAATCTCAAAATCTCAATCTCAAATCACAATACTATTTTCAAAACCTTTCTGTTCACTTCATCACTTGAAGCATATTCACAAATAATTCTCAACATTTCATTTATCAACATACATTATGCAGAAAATCTCAATAATACGAAATTTCATATATTTACATTAATACATAATTACAGGAGTTTATAGTTACAATCCAAACTAATACAAAATGCAAACATACAAAAGGGCCACCTATAGACCTAATGTCCTACCATATGCAGTGCAGATGTGAGGTGACTCTCGACCCCGGATGCAGCTCTGAAGGCTCACCCCGTTTGATGTCTGCTGGGCTCCCCAGCTAGGTCTCCAGTACCTGCGCGTGGCAAAAGCGATGCGCTAAGCAATTCTGCTTAGTGGTGACAATATAAAATAATATAAAATAATATAAAATAAAATAAAATAAAATAAAATAAAAAGAATATGCAGAATGTGTGTTTACATTTTTGGTAGACTTAACTTCAAATATCATTTGCATTATTATTCGATTAAAATTTGGTAAGGTTTATTATCATTGCCCGAGTAACCCATACTAATTGACTGGACTGGATAAATAGGTAAACTGGCACTAGGTACCAAGTACCTCGGACCATTACACCATCGGTCACATTGTGTCTCCCGGTGTGTAACAGAACAGCTAATAAGCGGTAATAATTATCAGGGTTAAAACCTAAGTGTAATAATTCAAATAACATAGCCAAAGGCTATTATGTCACAGGATGGCAGGGGAAGTCATGAAACACAGAATGGCATGAAGCCATATGCAGTACTACTAACAGAACCCTATTGGCATGCCAAGCTATCCAAACCAATCTTGTTTGGTATACTAGAGCATTTCACACTTTTAAGTTTCATAATTTTTGGAATTTAAGTTTTAGTGTTACTATTCCATTCATTGGTCAACAAAAATATTGACTTTTGCATAGGCAATAGGTACATTGGTTTTAATATTATCAACATACCATATTTTGCATTCAAAATTTGTTGGTATTGGTTGCCAATACCATTTCTAAGCTTAATGTTAGTTGGGCAGAATTTTCACTTTTTATGCCTTGTATTTACTGTTCCACTGGTCAATTTTACAGTAGGAATTTGGCAAACTGATCAACATGAAAGTTGTTCCTTATTTTGTCTAGTTGCATTTACATTTTTGAATCACTCCATTTGGATTTTTGTAGCTTAAGTTATGGTCCAAAAACCATAACTGGCCGGATTGAAATTCTGTCCAGAATTTCTGGACGGACCATATATATAGTGTAATGAATAGTGACTGTAACTCACCTTTTGAATATGTTCTGATCATAATTTGGGTTAGGATTCTTCATGAAAGTTGTTGGTCTATATCTCAGCTTGTTGCTGGTAAAATTTCAGGTCAATTGGACCTTTTTACACTGAGTTATGGCCAAATGACCAAATATTGTTCATTTGGTCATTTTGCCCAGGCAGACTGCAGATCACCTGGATTAGGGCAAACTTTTGGTCCTCTTGGTTTGGTTTTATGGGCATGGTTTCTTCACCAAAGTTGTGCCATTATGTGTCTAGTTTCATGTCCAATTGGCCTTGCACCAATTGAACCTCTACAACTCAAGTTATGACTGCCCAAACCTGCTGGACTCAAGTCCAATTTTGCAGGTCACTCCAATTCTGCAGGTCACTCTAATGGCAGCCACACCAAACCCAAATCCCATCACTCAACACACTTTATTTTTTATTTAAATAGAACTAAATGGTCACTACCATTAATACCTATTTTCATCATCACATAGTCAAAGTCCCATTTTTCCACCCCAAACCCTAACTCACACATTACCATTCATGCATTTTCATTGCATTTCTTCAATCCACTCACAAGATGCACATTAAGGGCAGCCAAATAACCTTTTAACTTCATTAAAATCATCACAAACAAACCCTAACCATGGCTGCCCAAAATCTAGGGTTTACATAAAAATGACATTCAATAATTTTTCTTTGTAATTTACACTCATTCAAAGTCTTTAACATGAATTTAAAGTAAAATTCATGGTTAGGTCACTAACCTCTATGGAGTGAGATTTTCCCACTTGCTAAAGCTCTTGTTTTCCTCTTCTTTTTGCTCCCAAAAGAATCACCAAGGTGTAAGAGCAAGTTTTTGTGTTGCTAGGTTAGGGTTTAGTTGGGTAAAAGTGGGGGAAATCAAGCTTTCAAAAGCTTGCTAATGGGTGACCATGGTGGGAGGGTGGTAGCATGAAGAAGAAGGAGAGAGGAGGTTCTGATTTTTGTTTCCTTTTCTAGCCCATTCTATCTCTTTTAAATAGAGTTATGCCATGTGTCAATGTTAGATTGGGTAGGAGAGTTTTAATGACATCATGATGATGTCATAAATCCATTTTCTTTCATTTTCTCTCCATTTCTTATCTATTTTATTGCAATTAAATTTTTGAAAGTATTTATTTATATTTTATTTTATATAAATTATTTATTTAACTTGACAAGTTGGCCTAAAAATCATTTCTGAAGATAAAATGACCAAAATGCCCTATGTTTGGCTTAATGGGCCAAAATTTTACCGATTGAAAAATTTTTCTAAGTATTTTCTTGGCATTCTAATGCCATAAGAATCTCAGTGACCCTTCTCTGGAGTCCCAAAAATTATTTTATAATTTTTCCTAAATTTTTTTTCTTATTAATATTTGAGTTAATTTTTGGTTCCTCACTTTAGTTTAAATATTTTTTCGAACGTTCTAGCTGTCCGGACTGACACTGGTCACCGGAACAGTAGACTGTATGGACTAACTAAAATGAGGATGTTACAAATGGATTTAGTTCAGGATCAAATACCTCTGGTTGTGTTAGATAGGGGAAGACCCATCAGGGACCTTATAGGTTTGGCACCTCACAGTGCTGTTAGTGTGGTCAAGAGGGACATATGTCAAGAGAGTGTCCTAACATGGATAGGGTGGCTTCATAGGAGAAGACAGGGTTAGCTAGTGTGCATCAACAGGCAACGAGACAAAGACAGGGTTAGCTAGTGTGGCTCAATAGGCAAGGAGACAAACTCCTATGGTTTCCTCTTCAAAAAAAGGACAAGAGAGAGGACGAGGATCTTTTTCCTCTTTGGCAGGCTCACAATGGAGGGGTTCGATGACACCACCTTAGATCTTCCCCATGACACAATAAGAAACCAACACTTCCAACACAGTGGTGTCAGGTAACTTTCTTATGGAAAGTTTTAATGTTCATGTTTTGATTGATCCTGGTGCATCTCATTCTTTTGTTACCTCCAAAGCAGTTCTAAGATTGGGTTTAATAGTCTTGAGTCTACAATGTCCGTTACCTATTAGTGGGCCCAAGTGTGATCATTTAGTCATGGAGATAATCTATTATGCCTATCTAGTGATGGTGGAGGATAAATTCTTTTCGGCTGACTTGATGGTTCTAAAATTAACGAATTTTTGTGTCATTCTAAGGATGGATTAGCTCTCAGCCAATTATGCTACCATAGACTATAGGAATAAAGTAGTAAGTTTCAGAAGATAGGATGGATCAGAGGTAGTTCTTAGAGAGATCATACATCATCTGTGAAGGGGATAATCTTTGCGATGCAAGCCAAAAAGGATGTAGAGGGTTTCTGGCCCATGTTAGAGAGGATGTGGAGAATATAAGTAGACCGAGATAAACTCCTATGATAAAAAAGTTTCCTAATATATTTCTAGAGGAACTACCTAGGTTGCCACCTAAGAGGGAGATAGATTTTGAAATTGATTTAGTGCCTGGTACTAGGCCCATATCTATTCCACCTTATAGGATGGCTCCTATAAAGTTGAAAGAGTTAAATGAACAGTTATAGGAATTAGTGGATAAGGGATTCATCTGATCGAGTACCTCTCCTTCCAATGGTCCAGTATTATTGGTGAAGAAGAATGATGGATCTTTAAGGCTGTGCATTGATTATAGATAATTGAATTAGGTTACTATGCAGAATAAGTACCCTCTGCCCTGTATTGATGACTTGTTTGATCAACTAGTTGAAGCTAGTTATTTTTCGAAGATAGATTTGAGGTCCGAATATCACCAATTGAGGATTAAAGAGACAGACATTCTGAAGGCTGCCTTTTAGAACAGATACGTGTATTATGAGTTTCTTGTGATGTCGTTTGGGTTACCAATGCCCTAGCTGCATTCATGGATCTCATGAACAGGTGTTTAGGCCTTATCTATATCACTTTGTGATCATCTTTATTGATGACATACTAGTGTCCTCTAGAAGTCCTGAAGACCATGCACAGCATTTAAGAATAGTTCTTTAGACATTAAGGAAGCATCAGTTATATGCTAAGTTCTCTAAGCATGAATTCTGGCTAAAGAGTATATCCTTCTTAGGACGTGTAGTGACAAACAATGGAATAAAAGTAGATCCTAAGAAGGTTGAAGCAATGGTAGATTGGCCGAGGCCAACTACAGTGACTAAAATCAAGAGTTTCCTAGGTTTGGATGGCTATTATAGGAGATTTATACCTGATTTCTCCATGATAGCTACCCCAATGACTAGGTTAACTTAGAAAAATAAGAAATTTGAATGGAGTGATGAATGTGAGGAGAGCTTTTAAAAGCTTAAGGAGTGTTTGATTTTAGCACTAGTGCTGGCTTTTCCTACGAGCAATGAAGATTTCACAATTTACTACTATGCCTCTAGAGTGGGTTTGGGGTGTGTTCTTATGCAAAATGGAAGAGTAATAGCTTATGTTTAAAGATAGTTGAAGAAACATGAATCTAATTATCCCTCTCATGACTTAGAGATGACAGCCATAGTCTTTGCCCTAAAGACATGGAGGTATTATCTTTATGGAGCAAAATGTGAGATCTTCACAGACCACAAGAGTCTTCAGTACATCTTTAAGAAGAAAGAGGTGAATCTTAGATAAAGGAGATAGGTAGAACTACTCAGTGATTATGACCGTACAATTAAGTACCATCTAGCAAAGGCAAATGTTGTTGTAAATGCACTCAACAGGAAATCATTTGATAGTTTGGCTCATATATCCATAGAAAGGCGATCTTAGAGGAGTTTCACCAACTGATTGGAGAAGGGTTACAGCTGGAGTTATCAGTTAAGGGTACCTGGATAGTGTAGATGAAGGTGATACCAGTGTACCTAAGGCAAATAGCAGAGAACAGCATGAAGACCTTGAGTTGGTAAAGATAGTAAAAGCAGTACAAAAAGGTAAGATTAATAGGTTTTGTTTTAATGGAAAGTGAGTGTTAAGGTATGGCAAAAAGTTGTGTACCAAATGACATCGAACTCAAGGGAGAAATTATGAGAGAAGCTCATAATGCTAAGTATAGTGTGCATCCTATAGCCACCAAAATGTATCAAGATTTAAAAAAGATATATTGGTGGTCTTCCATGAAGAAAGAGATTTCATAGTTTGTGTCTGCTTGTGAGGTCTGTTAGAGAGTGAAGTTGGAGCATTAGAAGCTAATGGGAATACTCAGCCCCCTACCTATTACAGAGTGAAAATGGGAAAATGTGGCCATGAACTTTATTTTAGGGTTACTGATACACTTGTATTATATAAATGTTTTTAAGTATAATTGTACACCATTTCATAGCATTTAGATAGGTAATTGCATGATTATTTAGTAATTTTATTAGTTTTCATAGAATTCATTAATTCATACTAAAATTTATGTTTTTTTGCATGTTTTTAGGTGTTCTGAAGGAAATTTAAGGCATAAGAGCAAAGGAAGAATCTTGGAAGGAGCAAGGCAAGCTGCTGAAGTACCTTACACGGGTCATGTAAACTCAGACTTAGACTCGTGTAACTTCCTACTTGGTGAAACTTGAAAAAGAGTAGAAAAGCCAAAGTACACAAGTCGTGTAACTTTTTGTTGCTAAGGCTTGAAGAAGTAAGTAGTACACTCATGTAACACCCCTATGTTCGATAGTGCGTTCTACTGTTTCGGTGACAATGTCTGTCTGGCCAGCTAGGATGATTGGAATTATATTTAAATGTTAGTGAGGAGACATAAAATAATGAAATACAAGAAAGGAAAATACAAAAAAAAAAAACAAAGAAAAAATAATAGCAATGAAATGAAACTAAGTTAAACGAGCTAGCATCGCAGAGATGGGTGACTGCACGGGGAAGTTACGGCGCAAGCAATAGCCGACCCCAGGACTGCAGGGAACCCTCGGAATTTAGTTTCGAGACATAATTAAATACTCATTTAAGTATAAATGTCCTTAGAAATATCAAAGAAAAATTAATTAATTAGTACAAAGAAAAATGAGAAATCGAGAAAATGACAAAACTCGGTGTTATCGAAAAATTGGGAATGCAACCCAAATAGGGGTATTGTGGTCATTTGACATCCCGAGTTGCCTTGTGACCTAAATGTCCATTAAAAATACATGATATTACACTCGGAAAATATCATGAAAAATTAAAATGGTGGTACATAATCTAAATAGCAAAAGATAGGAGGGAAATGTGGAAAATTGGAAACTTGGAATAAACAAACCTTATAATTGATTTTAGTGCTCCACTAACATCTTCAAAGTGGACCATTAAGTAGATTTGGGCAAGAATATTCCTTCATCTTCTCCATTTATCAAACGATCCAAAACCTTTAGGAGAGAAACCTCCATGGCCGTTGAGTGAAGCTCCATGCAACACACTTAGGGCCCTCCTTTCCACTAAGTCTCTTCTTTAAAGTTAATCTTTACCTTGCAAGGAAGAGTTTGATAGCAATTTTAAGAAGTTTAGTGAGGTTTTGATCAAGCTTCAAAAGTGGTAGGTTAGTGTTTTCAATTCTTGTTTCATTAAAAGTGTAACTACAATTGTGGGTAGTTGATTTATGAAAGAATTTTTAAAGTTTGATGTTTTAATGGAGATGTACATTTTGGCAGCCATGGAAATTCAATATATGTAGCTTGTTTTTACTTGTTTATAGTTGTTTAAGATGTTGTTATTGATGGCAGCATGGATATGTGTATAATGGTTTGGAATTGGGTATGTAAATGGGGTATGTTCATGTGGTTAAATGGTGTAAATGGACTTTGGAAAATTCTGTGTTATAGTGTGCATATTGAGAATGGTTACAAGCTGTCCAAAATGACCAAAATGTGTTATTAAATGTGTTAATGGTAAGGTACAAACCAGAATTGGCATGAAGGAAGTAGTTTGGTAAGTGTTGAATATGTAATTGGTAAGTGATGAGAAGTGTGTAGTAGGGCAGTGTGTGTTTTGGCTTAAAACCTTAAGTGTGTGACTCCAATTGGTATGAGACTAATTGGAGGTGAAACTAAGCACAAAATATGCCAACTTTCATGAAGGAAACTTACCAAAATTCTGCCTAGAAGGTGACTTGAAAAATGATCACATCTAGATTAGTGACTTAAAAGGTTGAAAATTGACCATTTGGACAATAGTTAGTGTTTTGACCATAACTTACTTAAAATAGGTCCAATTAACCTGAAATTTTTACCATGAATAGTTTAGACATATATCTACAATTCTTATGAGGAAACAAAAGCCCAAAAATGGCCAGAACCAAGCCAAATAGCTTGCACAAATTTATGTACCAAAACTAGCCGAACCAAAAGTGACCTAAAAATGACCTAAAGTTACCATTTTGGTGCATTCTGTCCAGCATTGGTAAATTGACCATATCTTGGTCTACACAACTCAGAATGACCTGAAATTTTGCCCCGCGTGTAATAAGACATAGACCTACAAGTTTTTAGTTTGGACCAGAACCCGAAAACTGAGGGAACTAGGTCGTCCGGCTAGGTCAAAATAGTACACCGAAATCCGATAAATTGCAATAAAATGCAATACACTTGGAAATGAAATTGGTAACATATACCAACACTAAAGGGCTATAAAATGTGACATATTGGTAACATTAGAATTGACTCAGAGTGCATCAAGGGTCAACATTATAAGTTGACTAATGAAATGAATTGAAGAGAATAGTACTAAGAAAATTAAAATTTTAGATTTTATTGTTAAAAACAAATTCATTGAGTACTGAAACACTTTAAATTGTGTGTTTTAGTTCAAAAGGATATTGAGAAGCGTAAGGAACACTGAGTCAGGGCCAAGAGGCATATATCAAAGGTCTGTGCACAATACTTTTTATATTAACTACTGTCGACACCATATTTTAGCCGATCCCTAGAATCAATAAAAATTCTTCTTTGAACAGCTAATCTCGTTTCCGATCCCTCTTTAGGCGGTCACATTTCCGATCTCTCCTCACAAAAATTGAATTAATACTGAGTCCTCATATTCATTAAGCCTCGCCGATCTCTCAAATCATTTACCGACCTCTCAAACCCGTTGTCGAATTTCCGGACCTGTCAAGTATATCTCTGATCTCTGTTGATAAATAAAATGAACTGGCACTAGATCTTTTCCTAACAGTTTTATTGCCGACCTCCTTTTCGGAAGATTAAGAGCTAAAGTTTGGGTTCGGTTTAACGAGGGTTCCGATCTTAAGTGTTCAAGTTAAATTTTCAATTTTAACCAAGTCCCGTTCAGCATTTCTCCCCCACCGATCTCATGCTTATTGTGCTTTCCGATCTTTTATACTTAGATTAATAATGGAATTTAGTTCATGTTTCGCTATGCTCATACAATTAAATACTTAGTCAAATTCAAGATTTTCCAATCACATCCATTCATTGAACAAAAGAGATATTCCATTTCATTTCATAATTTGTACAAGTTATTGGTGGGGATCACCCCACTGATTTACATTCCACTCTCTCTCTCTCTCCTCGCCTCCTCCTCACTATCTTCACCATCGCCCCGGAGCCAGTCGTCCATCCAGAGAAGTCCTCCTCGTAGCGCTGGAGTTCGGCCAAGAGGTCCTTGTGAGCATTCACATAGGCTCCGGCTATCCTGTCACCATCTCTTCATCTTTCGCCTTAAGTTCCTCGTCTTTCTCCTTAAGCTCTTCGACGAGTTGGGCGACTGAGCGCTTCATTGGCACGAAGTGCCCGGACCTCTCGAGAGCCCGTTCTCTTCACCAGTGTCACGAGACCTTTCGCCACCGGTCTTCATGGTACTTCGCCCGTCCCTCGACTTGAGCTATATAATCCCGAGCGGATGAGAGTTGGGATCGGAGGGAAGTCAATTCTGATTTTTCTTCCCAACCTCCTTACCTGACGCTGAATCTTTTCTCAATCATGGTCCGGTTCACGGACACTCCACATTCAAGCTCATGGTTCGAGTCAAGATATCATCGAGACCATTCAGGATAGCCCGTCCCGATCCTCTTGAAAAAGATGGTAGATCCTGTGACTTTGGCAAAATCGGGTTCTCCCTAACGATCCGGTTATTCTTCAAGCAATCGGTTAGTATCTGAGCGCCACGAGAAGAGGTCCTCCCAGAAGATTGAGAAGGCTCCCTTTCCGTGCTTGGAATAACTGAGATAGGCGGGGGCTGTTCTTCCGATCTAGGAGGAGATCTGACAGCCTCAATGGTCGTGGACCAAGGTTGAGACGGGTCTCTTTGCATCTCCTGTGTTCGTGGCCGGGTGTTTGAAGACGTTCAACGCTTCATCTCCTTTACTTTCCGAAGATCTCTTTGTCCTTCTTCCGCTTCCTAGAACCCTCACCACCCGCCATACCGCAGTAAAAGAGGTTAGTGAGATCGCTAAGGTCCCGAGGACGAGATATAAAAATACCAATGCCGAGGTCGAGAGCGGAAGTTCGCGATCTCGGTCGGTGATCGATTGCATGGTCCAATGGTGCGATTGGCGATCACCGCATTTGGACAGAATATTTTAGAGTGGTGGCCGACTTTTCAGCTCCATCACTATCGCTTTCCTCTTGACTCAGGGTAAAGTGCTTGCGAGGGGCCCTTGGTACCACCAAATACGAGGAAAGTCCTCAAAGCACTCGGATCTTTACTCCTCGGAATGAAGAACCGGTTCTTCCAATTCTTAAGGGATGAGGGCAGATCGGAAAAGAGTCCGCAACGAGGCTTCGCTGAAAGAACCAGTGTTCGTCATCCTTTGTGAGTTAGTGCGTGTAGCTCGGCGAACACCTTAGCCGTAGGTCCGATTCCCTTAGCTCGGCATAGACCTCGGAAAGCAACCAAGATCCGCCACGAGTTAGGGTGGATTTGAACAATGGATATTTGGTGAAATTTTAGGACCTCCTTATAGAAATCGGCTAGAGGGAACCTCGGATCGCCTTTAATCGTTCTTCAGACACCATGACCATGTCATCCTCTTCAAAAGAATGATCGACACGAAGATCGCCATGGCACTTGATCACTCATATGAATCGGGACAAATGTTGTATTCTTGAACAAGCGATTGCAGATCGGATTCGAAGAACCGATGGAAGCTCGTCTATAGGAAGGGTCTCTCTCCTTGAAGGTGGTGCAAGCCTTGACGGTATGACCCGACCGACTGAGCGAGAGACCCTAGGGGTTTAGGTTGCACGGCCCGGGCGCTCTTCTTCATCGGGCGATGACCATGAGAACTGAATGGAAGGAGGGCTCGCCGCTCTCGACCTTCTGCACCGCTCATTTTCAAGAAAAACAAAGAACTTAAACTAAAAAGAGGATTAAAGCCCTTACCGAGTCCGATCGGCGTCGAGAAACTGAGAAAATGAGAGAACTTGAAGTTGTGAGCAGGGATTGAAAATGGAATGAGAGAACAAGCGGCTAACCCTCCCCTATTTATACTAGTCCGAGCATTTAATGCTCGCGAGGTTCTAGGCGGCGCATCGATTGGTGAGACTCGGCGGTGTTCGACACTTCTCTCAAATATCCGAATGTTCGAGATCGGTTAATTGGAGATCGGCATAATAAGTTAAATATTTTGAATAAAGGATCGATTAAGTGTCATTCGTAAAGAACCGGTCGGATAAACACATTAGAGATCGGAAAATAATCAATGCAAAAATAAGATGATAGCACAAAATAAAGTCTTTATTCTCAAAAGATCGGATTACATCATTTGGGCGATCTCTAGGGATCGGATTACAATAAAGGTCTAGCTACATCATGTGGCCGATCTCTAGAGATCTGATTACATTGAAAAATTACATCATTTGGACGATCTCTAGAGACCGGTGAAAAATCCTATCTGAAGGGGCCGATCTAAGGATCAGTTTATAACTGATCCCAAGGATACTCCCAGGTGATCTAAGGATCAGTTTATAACTGATCCCAAGGATACTCCTAGGTGATCTAAGGATCAGTTTATAACTGATCCCAAGGATATTGCCGACCGGAAGCTTAATCCGCTGTCGGAACACCCAATGTGGGAGAAAACCGCTGTCGGAACACTCAATGTGGAGAAAAGCCGAATGAACTTGAGGAAGCAATCACCGGGGTCGTAAATTTTCAGTCGAGGAATAGGGAATTCCATCGGAAGAGGATCAAAACCACAGTTGTAGCCGGAACTTTCCCCGGAACAGCTAGAACCGAGAAACAAGGAGAAAGAGAGAAAAATCGAATGAAGGAAATGCCACTATCAACAGGGGTATATATAGGGGAAAATGAGCATTTAATGCTGAGCGGAAAACGAAGCGGACGCTTCGAAAATCGAGATGTAATTAATGCTTGGACCGAATCCAGACTGATCAAGGGATAAAAGAGATCGGGAGATAGGAGATCAGCATGAGAGATCGGAATAGGAGCTAGGGAGGATCGGAAGACAAAAAGAATAAGACAAATTCCAATAACCGTCGTCGAGAATCGGAGCCGAGGTAGTTAAAGCGTGGCGAGATCTCCACCGCACGCCTAAGAATCGCCGCAATGTTGACAGTGCGGGGTATGTCATGACAGTCCTGTACATCCCAATCTCCACCGTTGATCTCACTTGTAAGGATGAATCCGGAACCCTTGGATCAAAAGAGAAGACGACAATACCAGCGTTTTTCACTCTTAGCCCTCAGATCGTTCCGGACAAGAGGATTCAAGACCGTCGGATTAAAAGAGGAAAAGGACAAATATTCCGAAGCGATCTCACCATTCGTTTTGATTCTCTTTAATTCTGAACATCCGATCATGTACTTCAAAATCTTGACCCTCCATCTTCCTCAAAATAAATCCCGACCCTTCATGGGAGCACCGATTCCTATAAATACACATGAAAAACTGTTCAAGGACGGAAAAAATATAGGCAAGAGGTCGCTATTATCGTGGAGGAACTCTGAAACTTCATTCATTTTGTTACTCTGCTGTTTTGTAGTGATTAAAAAGACTTTTGAAAATAGTTTTCGGGAGTGTTTTCTTGAAAAAGATTTTGAATATTGGAACTCTACATTTCCAGTTTGTTCATTATCCGGTCATACTCTCATCATCTCTCGCTTTCCTTTCCTCTGTTCAAGCTCAACTTCCTTTCACCGGTTCTTACCTGCTACCTTTTAGCTAAAGCATCTCTCGGTTTCACGACAGACATCAACTCTCGGCTGATCAATCCGCCATCTTCATCACTTTACCACTTCACGCTTATTTCAATATATTTGGCTCCTCACGGTAAGAGTTCACACTCATCATTTACGCTTGTTTCCCGCACTTCATTTGTTCTTCATACATCTGCAACTTTCTTCAAGGTTATTTTGTACAAGAGAACCCAAGAGAAAATATTGTTATAAGAGTTCATGTTACTGTTTTATTAAGTGTCTACGTTTATTTCCCGCATTTTCCTTGTTCTTCTTACATCTAGACCATTTCTGCACAAGCAATCCCAAAGAAAGTCACTCTCAAATCATTTTTTAGTGATCAGTTCATTTTATTGATCTCCGTCATTTCTGAAAACCAGTTTTCTAACTCTTTGTAGTATGTAAATGGTTTGGTAAACGTAGGTAGCTGCAACTTAGAGGTCTCCTTTAAAAAGAGGACCTAAATAACGCGTCAGGAAGATAGCCGAATTATTAGGCCAACGTAAACAGCAATTCGACAAAGATGTCATGAAATGGAATAAGACCAAAGTAAACGAAACAGAGTGGATCGGTCATTAATAGATATTGGTAAAATGACTACATGAAAAGGTCAGTGAATCAAGTCTAGTGTTCCCCGTTCAGCCACAGGATATCCATAAACCTTATCCCCGGCATTTTTGAAGGTCAGAATTCTTAGTTTTAGGTTCTTAAGACCCGTAGCTGTGGTTAAATTTTTAAAGGTCGGAAAAGTCTTTGTCCGAGTCTCATAGAAGGGGTCGGAAGAGTCCTTATCCTATCCTTGCCTAAAAGTTTTAAGTCAACTCTTAAAGGAGATCGGAGGAGGGTTCTTATCCGGTCTCCCTTCAAAATTTTGATAAACATTAAGTAGGGATCGGAAGAGAGTTCTTATCCGGTCTCAACTCAAAACATTAACGAATAACTCTAAAGGAGATCGGAGGAGGGTTCTTATCCGGTCTCCTCTCAAAATTTTAATAAATAACTCTAAAGGAGATCGGAGGAGGTTCTTATCCGGTCTCCTCCCAAAATTTTAATAAATAACTTAAAAGAGATCGGAGGAGGATTCTTATCCGGTCTCCCTTCAAAATTTTAATAAACATTAAATAGGGATCGGAGGAGAGTTCTTATCCGGTCTCAACCTCAAATTTTAATAAACATCTGAAAGAGATCGGAGGAGAGTTCTTATCCGGTCTCATCCTCAAAACTTCAAATAAATAACTTAAAAGAGACCGGAGGAGGGTTCTTATCCGGTCTCCCCTCAAAATTTTAATGAACAACTTAAAAAAGATCGGAGGAGAGTTCTTATCCGATTCTCACACCCTGCTCACTAAGGTTGTCTCATTTACTTATGTATCCGGGTGATCCAAATTTAGTGAAAAATCAAACATTCCTTCCACCAAAAGGATTAACATTGCCGCCTAAGCCCTCTAACTAATTTGTAAAGGACGAATTAAATCTACTTACCCTTATTAAGGGACGAGGTGGGGTGCCTAACACCTTCCCCACCGTTACGGACCCGAACTTAGAATCTCTGTTTTCAAGTGGTTTCATTTTTTAATTTAACTTCTCAAATGGTTTTCTTTAGTTTCCCTCAAAACTAAGGTGGCGACTCCTCACTCTTTCCCACTTCGGTGAGTGATCGTCCGGGCGACCGCAAAATCCCATTGCGACAACTACTTTTACCATAAATTTATTTGGAGAAATGAGTTATGAATAATTTTTTATTGCTTTGGATTTGGGAATATTATTTGAAAATTATTGTGTTGCCTACTTTGCAAATGGAAATTTTGAGATAAAATGTGATTTGTGGTTTGTATGAAATATTGTGATTTGGAATTGTTTTGATTCACACTTGGCAAGATAATATTACTATGTTCCTCCTCCATTTATGGGGTAACTGTGATTATATTCCTCCCTCTTTGACTTGGCAGTCTGAGGTGAGTGTGGATGAGTTTTCATTATCTAGCTCGCTTCCTCCCTCATTGATTTCAATTATTGGGGTGAGTGTGCCTTGCTGTGATGTACACACGGCATGTTCGGAAAAGTTTGTGTCATGACCTAAGTTGTGTTATTCAGTTATTTGATCAAATTGTGTTATTGATTGGCAACACCGTGTTATTCAGTTATTTGATCAAATTGTGTTATTAATTAGCAAAACTGTGTTATTCAGTTATTTGATCAAATGGTGTCATTGATTGGCAAAACTATGTTATTCAATTGTTTGATCAAATTTGTGTTATATGAACTTTGTAAATTGTGAGATGGAATTGAGAATTATTTGATTTGTAAATTGTTAATAAAAGTTTTATATATCGCATTTCAAATTGTTATTGTGCACCACTGAGTAAATTTTACTCAGTGATAGCTTTTCATTACTGTCGCAGGTAGACAGACTGACAGGGCAGCAGATTAGGCTGCTTGTACTACATTTTGAGATTTCACCGAGTGTATTGAGTATACCATATTTTGTATTTTGTGCTGTAATGTATGTTCACTATATGTATATATTGTTCTTGGTTTTGAGTAGTTGTAAATTAAAATTGTACATTAAAGTTGTACATTAAAGTTGTAAACTAAATTTGTAAATTATTTTGGCTTGTAAATATTGTGATATATTTCTTTTATCTCAGCTTTTGAAAACACTGAAAAATTATTGTGGATTTGAGTTGGCAAATATTGAGAAACTTAATGTGTTGATTGGATATTGGAGTTTGGGGATTGATCAAAATATTGGAAGTGCTTTT
This sequence comes from Hevea brasiliensis, assembly GCF_030052815.1. Lineage (NCBI taxonomy): Eukaryota > Viridiplantae > Streptophyta > Magnoliopsida > Malpighiales > Euphorbiaceae > Hevea > Hevea brasiliensis. The sequence continues at coordinate 380,192 of NW_026614597.1, read as the reverse complement.
TACAGGTTTTTGAAGAACTATTTTATTCAAAATATAGATGGCACTCTGCCAAAATTTTTACAAAAATTATTAATACTTTAAATGTGTTATCTGGTTTCACTTCAGTTAAAAATTTTTTAACACCTGTAAATAGTGCTCACCACTGTAAAAAGAAGTAAGAAAAGATTTAAAATCCCTTATAGTGTTTTTAATGGGTTATCAGTAGACAGAGTTTGGTAATTTATTAGGTATACTACGGGATCATGTTACTCCTTACGGAGGGGTAGGGCGTGACGTGCTTTAGTGGTATCAGAGCAAAGTTTTTAAATTCTGTTTTGACCTGTAATTTGAATATTTTTTCTTCATAGTACAACTGCTCATTGTCATTATTTGATACATACAGTATATTACATTATAAATATGCACTAACGAGAGAAAATCTCCTTATGTTATTTGTTCAGGAGGTATAATACCCTCTAATTGACTATGGAAGAAGGGGATCGTTCAGTCGATAAATCAATAGAGGCTGAGGTACAAGGGGATGCCCTAGCCCTTCAAAATGTGAGTGGATCAGCTACACCAATCCCCTCAGTACCACAGTTCCCTGCTCAATTTGCTCAGCAAATGGGTGCGATGTTCCAACAAATGGTTGGTAACATGCCTACTCAAGCCCCACTGCAGACACCAATGGTTCAACCACAGCCTTTAGCTAGGCAGTACGACAAGCTGATTAAGTAAGGGGCTACTGAGTTCAAGGGGACAGTGGATCCGCTAGAGGCAGAACAATGGTTGGAAAGGATGGGAAGAGTTTTTAGGAAGCTGAACTGCACCTATGAGCTGAAGTTTGAATACTCAGTCTCACTTCTACAAGGAGATGCATATGACTGGTGGAAAACCATCCCCTATAGTTTGGTGGAACCCCCAGTGCTGACATGGGACTACTTTCTCAGAGAGTTCAAACAAAAATATGTCCCAGATGCTTATGTGGACTAGAAGCTATAGGAGTTCTTAAGCCTGAAGCAAAGGAACAGAACAGTGGCAGAATATGAGAGAAATTTCTCTCGATTGAGTCATTATGCAGGAAGCTTGCTTACCACTCCTAGAGACAGATGTAAACACTTTGAGACCAGGTTAAGGCCTAGTCTAAGAATGCAAGTTGTGGGGTTCCGATACTAAAATTTCTCAGAGCTAATATCGCAAGCCCTTGAACTAGAAAGAATTGAGAATGAAGAAACAATTAAAAAGGGTACAGAAGAAAAAGAGAAAATTAGAAAGACTACTAATCAAGTTCCTGATAATGGGTCAGGAAAGAGGAAGCACTTTGGAGGATCTAGCTCACGCAAATCAGGTAGAGATAGATTTTCTAGACAGAAACCATCTCGATCGGATCAGCAAACTCAGCAAAAACCCAGAAATGCGCTGTCTGATCGACTTTGTGAAACTTGTGGTAAACCACATAGTGGGGTATGTTATAGAGCCATAGGAGCATGTTTTAATTGTGGAGAGACTGGTCATTTTGCTAGGGATTGCATAAATCCACGTCTTTTTGGATTATTTATTACACCAGAGGAATCAACCCAAGTTTCTACCCCAAAGAGTTCACCATTAGTTAGTAGAGGCAGAGGTAGAGGTAGGGGTAGTACATCTAGAAGTCAGAGTACTGTGAATTAGCCAGAACAGGGTGATGCTTCAGCTAGAGTATACGCTATACAACAGAGGGAAGAGGCTGAGACTTTTGACATCGTTGCTAGTACTTTCTAAATTAGTAACTAATATATATATATATATATATATATATATATATATATATATATATATATATATATATATATATATATATGTATTGTTTGACCTGGGGTCTGCATACTTTTATGTTAGTGCCAGTATTTTTTTGCCTTCCTGCTGTCCCTCATATAAAAAATTTTGTTAGTCACCTAAAAGTAAGTTATAATAGTGGAATTGCTCTAGATGAGGGCAAAGATGTTACAGTTAGTAATTGTCAGTGGATATTGTAATAAGAATAAGTTTCGGATATTAGTGAATTCGAAAAAGATAAAAGATAGGAAAGTTTGATCTATTGGAATGTACTGTATCAACTATGCAATATTCTTGATGTTTGTACTGTAAGCTGCAGATTATAGTACTGACTTCAGATTATTGTGTAGAGCTACGTACTACTCGATAGTACACTAAGATGAGAATAGTTGCTAACTGCCTCTATTTTGGTATAGTTATGCCAGGACAGAATTTTATTGTTGGAAATAAGTTTGAAAATCCTACTTAGGGATTTAAAACTCAAAAGTTAGAATATCGAAAGGTTATAGTTTAGTACAAAAGAAAGTAAGTTATAGAACATTAATAGATAAAAAGAGTTGTGGAAGTAAAAATTTGAACAGTTGGTTCAGATATAATAAAGAAATGTTACGAATGTGAGTAAGATTGTTGACTAGAATGGTCAAAGGACCCGTGACTAGATAAATAATTCTAACATAACCTCAAGGGTCATCTAATAAGGAAACATGAACCGAAATATTAGACAGAACAATAGTAAGAGAAGATTGGTGTTATACAAACAAATTAAATGTTGTATTAGATTGTTAAAAGTATTATACAAATTCAAAGGAAAGAAGATTGTACGATCATATAGAAAGAAGAAAATAAACGTATGACTATTGTAAGATGGCTATTGGGTAAAATTTCGCGGACGAAATTTATTTTAAGGGGGGGAGAATTGTAACAGCCCTATGTTCAGTAGTGCGTTCTACTGTTCCGGTGACAGTGTATGTCCGGAGAGCTAGGATGCTAGGAATTATATTTAAATGTTAGTAAGGAGACATAAAATAATGAAATACAAGAAAGGAAAATACAGGAAAAACAAAGGAAAAATAATAGCAATTAAATAAAACTAAGTTAAACGAGCCAGCATCGCAGCGATGGGTAACCGCACGGGGAAGTTACGGTGCAAGCAATAGCCGACCCCAGGACTGCAGGGAACCCTCGAAATTTAGTTTCGAAACATAATTAAAGACTTACTAAAGTATAAATGTCCTTAGAAATATCAAAGAAAAATTAATTAATTAATTAGTACAATGAAAAAAGAGAAATCGAGAAAATGACAAAACTCGGTGTTACCGAAAAATCCGGAATGCAACCCGAATAGGGGCATTGTGGTCATTTGACATCCCGAGTTGAATTTTGACCTAAATTTCCATTAAAAATAAATGATATTACTCTAGAAAAATGTCATGAAAAATTAAAATGGTGGTACATAATCTAAATAGCAAAAGATAGGAGGAAAATGTGGGAAATTGGAAACTTAGAATAAACAAACCTTATAATTGATTTTAGTGCTCCACTAACATCTTCAAAGTGGACTATTCAGCAGATTTGGGCAAGAATATTCCTTCATCTTCTCCATTTATCAAACCAGCCAAAACCTTTGGGAGAGAAACCTCCATGGCCGTTGAGTGAAGCTCCATGCAACACACTGGGAGCCCTCCTTTCCACTAAGTCTCTTCTTTAAAGTTAATCCTTACCTTGCAAGGAAGAGTTTGATAGCAATTTTAAGAAGTTTAGTGAGGTTTTGATCAAGCTTTAAAAGTGGTAGGTGAGTGTTTTCAATTCTTGTTTTATTAAAAGTGTAACCAAGGTTGTGGGTAGTTGATTTATGGAAGAATTTTTGAAGTTTGATTTTTAATGGAGATGTACATTTTGGCAGCCATGGAAATTCAGTATATGTAGCTTGTTTTTACTTGTTTATAGTTGTTTAAGATGTTATTGATGGCAGCATGGATATGTGTATAATGGTTTGGAATTGGGTATGTAAATGGCGTATGTTCATGTGGTTAAATGGTGTAAATGGACTTTGGAAAATTCTGTGTTATAGTGTGCATATTGAGAATGGTTACAAGCTGTCCAAAATGACTAAAATGTGTTGCTAAATGTGTTAATGGTAAGGTATAAACCAGAATTGGCATGAAGGAAGTAGTTTGGTAAGTGTTGAATATGTAATTGGTAAGTGATGAGAAGTGTATAGTAGGGCAGTGTGTGTTTTGGCTTAGAACCTTAAGTGTGTGACTCCAATTAGTATGAGACCAATTGGAGGTGAAACTAGGCACAAAATGTGCCAACTTTTATGAAGAAAGCTTACCAAAATTCTGCCTAGAAGGTGACTTGAAAAATGACCAAATCTGGATTAGTGACTTGAAAGCCTGAAAATTGACCATTTGGGTAGTAGTTAGTTTTTTGATCATAACTTATTCAGAACAAGTCCAATTGACCTGAAATTTTTATCATGAATAATTTAGACATATATCTACAATTCTTATGAAGACACCAAAGCCCAGAAATGGCCAGAACCAAGCCAAATAGCTTGCACAAGTTCAGGTACCAAAACTGGCCGAACGAAAAGGTACCTAAAAATGAGCTAAAGTTACCATTTTGGTGCATTCTGTCCAGCATTGGTAAATTGATCATATCTTGGTCTACACAACTCAGAATGACCTGAAATTTAGCCCCACGTACAATAAGACATAGACCTACAAGTTTGTAGTCTGGACCAGAACCCGAAAACTTATGGAACTAGGTCGTCCGGCTAGGTCAAAATAGTACATCGAAATCCGATAAATTGCAATAAACTGCAATACTCTTGGAAATGAAATTGGTAACATATACCAACACTAAAGGGCTATAAAATGTAACATATTGGTAACATTAGAATTGACTCACTTAGAGTGCATCAAGGATCAACATTATAGGTTGACCAATGAAATGAATCGAAGAGAATAGTGCCAAGAAAATTTAAATATTAGATTTTATTGTTCGAAATAAATTCATTGAGTATTGAAACACTTTAAATTGTGTGTTTCAGTTAAAAAGGATATTGAGAAGTGTAAGGAACACTGAGTCATGGCCAAGAGGCATATATCAAAGGTCTGTGCACAATACTTTTTATATTCACTACTTTTACCAGAAAATTTATTTGGAGAAATGAGTTATGAATAATTTTTGATTGTTTTGGCTTTGGGAATATTATTTGAAAATTATTGTGTTGCCTACTTTGCAAATGGAAATTTTGAGATAAAATGTGATTTGTGGTTTGTATGAAATATTGTGATTTGGTATTGTTTTGATTTACACTTGCCAAGATAATATTACTATGTTCCTCCTCCATTTATGGGGTGACTGTGATTATATTCCTCCCTCTTTGACTTGCCAGTCTAAGGTGAGTATGGATGAGTTCTCATTATCTAGCTAGCTTCCTCCCTTATTGATTTCGATTATTGGGGTGAGTGTGCCTTGCCGTGATGTACACACGGCATGTTCGGAAAAGTTTGTGTCATTACCTAAGTTGTGTTATTTAGTTATTTGATCAAATTGTGTTATTGATTGGCAACACCGTGTTATTTAGTTATTTGATCAAATTGTGTTATTGATTGGAAAAACTGTGTTATTCAATTATTTGATCAAATGGTGTCATTGATTGGCAAAACTGTGTTATTCAATTATTTGATCAAATTTGTGTTATATGAACTTTGTAAATTGTGAGATGGAATTGAGATTTATTTGATTTGTAAATTGTCAATAAAAGTTTTAGATATCGCATTTCAAATTGTTATTGTGCACCACTGAGTAAATTTTACTCAGCGATAGCTTTTCATTGCTCTCGCAGGTAGACAGACTGACAGGGCAGCAGACTAGGCTGCTTGTACTATATTTTGAGATTTCACCGGGTATATTGAGTATACCATATTTTGTATTTTGTGCTATAATGTATGTTTACTGTATGTATATATTGTTCTTGGTTTTGAGCAGTTGTAAATTAAAATTGTACATTAAAGTGATACATTAAAGTTGTAAACTAAAATTTTAAATTATTTTGGCTTGTAAATATTGTGATATATTTCTTTTATCTCAGCTTTTGAAAACACTAAAAAATTGTTGTGGATTTGAGTTGGCAAATGTTGAGAAACTTATTGTGTTGATTGGATATTGGAGTTTGGGGATTGAACAAATTATTGGAAGTGCTTTTTACAGGTTTTTGAAGAACTATTTTATTCAAAATACAGATGGCACTCTGCCAAAATTTTTACAAAAATTATTAATACTTTGAATGTGTTATCTGGTTTAACTTCAGTTAAAAATTTTTTAACATCTGTAAATAGTGCTCACTGTCGACACCATATTTTGGCCGATCCCTGAAATCTATAAACTTTAAAGCCGATCCCCAACACAGTCTCCCTTTGCCAAATAACCACATTTCCGATCTCTCCTCAAAAGGAATCTAATCAAATACTAAGTTCCCATATCATTTAAAGCCTCACCGATCTCTCAAGCTAAGTGTCAAGTCCCCTGATCAGTCAATTATATTTCCGATCTTTCATGTCAAACGAGATTGAACCAAAGTTAGGCCTTCGTGACACCAGTCTTGTTGCCGATCTCTCATTTAAAAGTTTGGGAATAATAAAGTTAAGGTTTCGATTCGGTTCAATGGTGATCCCGATCTTAAGTGTTCAAGTCAAATTTCCAATTTTAATCAAGTCCCGTTTAGCGTTGGTTCCCAGCCGATCTCATGCTTATTGTGTTTTCCGACCTCTTACACTTAGATTAATAATCACTTTTAGATGTTGTTCTAATATACTCAGACAATCAAGTGATTATGCAATTTAGAGATTTTCCGATCACGATCATTCATTAAACAAAAGGGAATTTCATTTCATATTAAAATTTGTACAAGTCATTCGGCTGGAGGATCACCCCCAGCCTGATCTACATTTTGTTCGCTCCCTCTCTCACCCTCGGCCTCCTCCTTGCTTTCCTCTTCGTCTTGGGGAGCCAGGTCGACCATCCAGGAGAAGTCCTCCTTGGGGTAACGCTTCTTGAGCTCGGCCAAGAGATCCCTATGAGCATTTACATAAGCGCCGACCTCCCTTGTCACCGCAGCTTCCACTAACTTGGCAAACTCTGTAATCCCCAAGGTTGTAATCATTACTTTAATGTTATCATTGAGTCCTTCCTCAAATCTCTTGCATCTGTCTGCCTCATTAGGGACTATTTCCCGCCCATAGCAGCTCAGTCTGACAAATTTCTTTCATATTCAGCCACTGTCAGCTGTCTCTGGCGTAGGGTAATAAACTCCCTTCTCTACTCTTCCAAATATACACTGCCCACATACTTCTTTCTGAACTCAGTGAGAAAGAAATCCCAAGTTATCTGTTCTGGTGGCACTTCACTAGTTACTATATCCCACCACTGGTATGCATCATCTTGCAGTAGTGATACAGCAGCTTCCAAATTCTGCTCTGGAGTACAATGAAGTTGTTTCAAGACTCTTCCAGTTCTGTCCAACCAGTTTTCAGCTGTGACAGAATCATCTTCTCTTTTGCCCAGAAAGTCCTTGCTCCAAACTTACTGAGAATCTCCAAAAGAGAATTTTGATGTGGAGGTGGTGGTGGTGGCATAACTCACGCCATCTGTCTAAAGAACTCACCATTTCTTTGAAATGTGGCTGGTGCATTTGGTACTGGTGGAGCAGGTTCCCTCCTGTCTCCTGGTTCAGTCATAGATGGAGCATGACTTTCCACTTCCTCATCGACCGCTCTCTGCGATGTGGAGTCCATATTCTGATCAAAATAACAAAACAAATCAAAAGATCTGCATTAGAGTCATCTTAACACTTACAATGCAATGCATGATGTGCAATCTATCTAGGTCCAGAAACGCCTAAACCATGCTCTGATATCACTAAATGTGACACCCCTCACCCGTCTACAGTATAGCCGAGCAAGGCATGCTACACGGCGTGCCGAAACACCTAGTCTGTGATTATCTCATTTCTTGAACTCAATTTGATTTTAAGAAGTCATTTATGTAATATTCATATCATGTTGATACTATTGTCATACTTTGTTAAAATCAGTGTTTCAAGACTGGTAATAAAAATTTGGCAAGGTGCCGTCTATATTTAGGACAAACTGTCCTTCCAAACCTGTTGAAAACAGTTTAATATTATGATATCAAAATCTCAAATATTTCACAGTCTCTATTTCTCAGTAAGGTCAATAGACTTTTATAGTCATTAAACGGTTCCATAATACAGTTCATAATAATTTAAATATATACAGAAAATCTCCATGTTATTTAATATGTACAAAATATTACAAACTTTAGAGCTTTCATAACATTACAAAATACAGGGCTGAATTTCAAATATACAACAAAAATACAAAATACAAGATATCCTAAGTCCTACCATGTATGCAATGCAGTGAAGATGACTCTAGACTCCTGTGCAGATCTGATGTTTCACCCGGTAGTAGGTTTGCTGGGCTCCCCAACTGTGTCTCCAATACCGACGCGTTACAAACTGCAAAAAGCTCATATTGGTGTCTAGTTTCACCTCATATTGGCCTCATACCAATTGGGTTCATAGTTTGGCACTTATGGCCTCATTTAGGTGCTGCCTTCAATACACAACCTGCACAAAGCTCATGCACTTCCAATTTAATGTTCCTCCTCCTCCTCATTACTATAATATTCAATCAACAACACTTCTATACATATATTGTACACAATTTCAGCAACAATTCTGGGCAGAATGTTCAAGTGCTCAATGTACACTATCCATCATTAAGTTCAACATTCACTTCCACCAAAATTCAACATACTTCAATGTTAATATTACACATATACTTCAACATATTCATACTTCAACATCACTTACACTTGCTGCCCACAAATTGAAATCAACATATATCATTAATAACCATATATTCACACACAAATTCATGCTATTAGGGGCTGCCAAACATGGCAGTTTGCTCAAGGCTTCAAGGTTCCATTTCACACCTTAAATCTAAACACTACATGTACATACTTATGCTCAAACTTACTCTAACTTTCATTTGAATCAATCAACCTTCATTTTCATTCATTAGAAGTAAAAATAACTCAAGCTCAATAAGGGTTCCTGGCTGCTGAAAATGGACAAGTCCATTTCTCACTATTTCTTTTATTTCTCTTCACCAAAACACTCACCTCAACCTAAACACAAGCTTTACTAAAGCAAGGGAGGGATTTTGGACACTTACAATTTTTGATGCTTATCAAAACTTCACCAAATCTAGTTTTTTTTGTTGCCAATATCTTCCCCAAGGTGAATAGGCAAGCTTTAATGAAGGAAAGAAGTGGAAAGGATGGCTTGATGGTGGAGAGAGAGAGCTTCATGCATGGTGGCCATGGAGGTTTTTGGGAGGAGCAATTCGGCAAGGTTTTCTCAAGGTTGAAGATGACCCAATTCTGCCCACTAATGCTTATTTTATGTAGTTTATAATTTAGTTAGTGGAGCACTTATGAGTTGTTTAATGTTTAATTAGGTTAAGGTTCCTTTATTTACACATTTACCTCTTTTCTTTCACAATTTACATAATGTATTATAATTTAATTTCTCATGTCATTTCTAAGGTGTAATATCATTTATTTTTAATGGACATTGAGGTCAAAAGGCAACATTAGGTGTCAAATGACCAAAATACCCCACTTCGGGTTATATTCCCGATTTTTCGGTAACACCAATTTTTGTCTGTTTCTCGATTTTTCGTTTTTCTTTGTACTAATTTATTAATTTTTCTTTGATATTTCTAGTGTCAATTACATTTCAATAAACCTTTATCTGTGTCTCAAAATTAAATTCAGAGGGTTCCCCGCGGTCTCGGGTCAAGAACGGCCTTCGGTTGCGGTCACCCATCGCTACTCTTAGACTCGTTTAACTTAGCTTCATTTTCTCTCTTTCATTTTTGTTTGATTTTTCTTGTATTTTCTTTTTATTTATTTCATCATTATATGTCTATTCACTATCACCGAAGTGTAGTTCCAGACATACTGACTTGCCTGGACTGTTATTTGATTACTGGAGCAATTGAACGTACAGAATATGTACAGCGGGGATGTTACAACTCTTCCCCTCTAAATAAAAATTTCGTCCTCGAAATTTACCTGATGTGAAGAGCTGAGGGAATTGTTGTCTCATTGTCTCCTCGCTCTCCCATGTTGCCTCCTCCGTGTTGTGGTGTCTCCATAGGATTTTCACTAGTGGAATTGTCTTGTTTCTGAGCTCTTTTATCTCTCGTGCCAAGATTTTAATTGGTTCTTCTTCATATGTCAAGTCAGGTTGTACCATAATTTCTTCTGCTGAGATAACATGTGAAGGATCTAATCTATATCTTCTGAACATCGAGACATGGAACACATTATGTATCTTGTCTAGCTCCGGTGGTAAGGCTAATCTGTAGGCTACTGGTCCCACACGTTCAATAACTTCATATGGGCCAATGAACCTAGGGCTTAATTTTCCCTTTTTCCCGAATCTCAACACTTTCTTCCACGGTGATACTTTGAGAAATACCTTCTCGCCAGCTTCATACTCAATGTCTTTTCTCCTCAAGTCAGCATAAGATTTCTGTCAGTCTGAGGCGATTTTCAAATTGGCCTTTATCAGTTTCACCTTTTCCTCTGTCTGTTTTATCAGGGTTGGCCCCACTAGCTTATCTTCACCCAACTTAGTCCAACATACAGGTGTTGTGCATTTTCTCCCATACAGTGCTTCATAGGGTGCCCTTTGTATGCTAGCTTGATAGCTATTATTATATGCAAATTCTGCCAGTGGAAGGTATCTGTCCCAACTTCCCTCAAACTCAATAACACAACTTCTCAGCATATCCTCGAGGACCTATCACAGATATTCAGTTATTACTATCATTATTATCAGTTTATTGTTTGCAATAACTTAATGAGTTTCAAAATTTACCTGGATTATTCTTTCTAACTGTTTATCCGTCTGAGGATGAAAAGCCGTACTAAAATGGAGTTGTGTGCCCAAGGATTCTTGTAATTTCTTCCAAAATCTCGATGTAAACCTCGGGTCTCTATCAGATATAATGGAAAGTGGAATTCCATATAGTCTAACTATCTCACTGATGTACAATTCTGCTAGCTTTTCCAGCGAGTAGTCAGTTCTGATTGGTAGAAAATGTCGATTTGGTCAACCTATCCATAATCACCCATCGCATCATGCTTCTTACGAGTGAGAGGTAGACCACTGACAAAGTCCATAGTGACTCGGTCCCACTTCCATTCAGGTATGTTTATGGGTTGTAACAAACCTGATGGAACTTGATGTTCTGCTTTGACTTGCTGACATGTCAAGCATCTAGTTACATAGTCAACTATGTCATTTTTCATACCTGGCCACCAGTATTGGAGTTTCAGGTCATGGTACATTTTTGTGCTTCTTGGGTGCATAGCATACACACTATTATGTGCTTCTTTCAGAATACTGGTTTTCAACTCTTTATCATCCGTACACATACTCTTTCTTTATAAATCAGGCACCCATTTTCCTTCACTTCATATTCGCTTCCTTCCTCGGTGATTTTGCCCATATGACCATTAATTTCTCATCCGTCTTACGCCCATCCTGTATACATGATTCGGCTTCACTTGCAACTCAGCCAAAATAACTCCATCATGAGTTAAGGATAGTTGGGCATTCAGAGATCTTAATGCTACAATAGATTTTCTGCTTAAAGCATCAGCGACTACATTTGCCTTCCCAGGGTGGTAGTCAATCACACAATCATAATCTTTCAGGAATTCAATCCATCGCCTCTGTCTCAAATTAAGTTCCTTCTGGGTTGGCAGATACTTCAGACTCTTATGGTCTGTGTATATGTAGCATTTTTCTCCATACAGGTAATGCCTCCATATCTTCAATGCGAAGATAATTGCTGCTAACTTCAAATCATGAGTAGGGTAATTCTTTTCATGTGGCCTTAACTGCCTAGAAGCATATGCGACCACTTTCCCTTCTTGTATGAGTACACACCCTAACCCATTGTGTGAGGCATCACTATAGACTACAAAGTCTTTTCCAGACATTGGCTGTGTTAACACTGGTGCCTCTGTCAACATAGCCTTCAGCCTCTCAAAACTGGCTTGACACTTGTCATTCCAGTCAAATTTCATATTCTTGTGCAGTAATTTGGTCATTGGAGTAGCTATTAGGGAAAATCCCTTTACCAATCTTTTATAATATCCAGCTAACCCCAAGAAACTTCTGATCTCAGTTGTATTTCTGGGAGGCTTCCATTCCATCACTGCTTCAATCTTTTTGGGATCCACTCTAATCCCTTCAGCTGATACTACATGTCCAAGGAATGCAATCTCATTCAACCAGAACTCACACTTGGACAATTTAGCATACAGTTTCTTCTCTTTTAGAGTCTGCAGAATAATTCTCAAATGCTCATCATGTTCTGCTTTATCCTTGGAATACACCAGGATGTCATCAATGAAGACCACTACGAACCGATCTAAATATGGATGGAAGATACGGTTCATAAGGTCCATGAATCTTTCTGAGCGCGTTTGTTAACCCAAATGGCATCACCAGAATTCATAATGCCCATACCGGGTTCTAAATGCGATCTTAGGCACATCTGCATCCTTAACCCTTAGTGATGATACGATGCGAGATCAATCTTAGAAAACACACCGGCTCCTTCAACCGATCAAACGGATCGTCAATTCTAGGCAACGAATACTTGTTCTTCATCATTACTGCTGTTTAACCGCCAGAGTCAACACATAACCTTAGTGTCCCATCTTTCTTCTTTACAAACGATCTGGAGCTCCCCACGGTGACACCTCGGGCTGTATGAACCCCTTGTCTAGTAATTATTGAATATGGATTTTTAACTCTTTCAATTTAGCGGTGCCATCCTATATGGAGCAATTGAAATTGGGTATGCACTGCATAATCTCAATAGCAAATTCAACTTCCCTTTCTGGTGGTAAACTAGGCAATTCCTCTGGAAACACCTCAGAGAAATCCCTTACTGTGGGTATGTCAGATAAGTTAAGTTTACCCTACCTAGTGTCAACCACGTGTGCCAGATAGGCTTCACACCCTTTTCTCAACCATCTCCTTGCAACTGTAGCTGAGATGACATTGGACAAGAAATCTGTCCTTTCACCCACAACTATTATTTCTTCGTTCTCAGCAGTTTTTAGAGAGATTCTCTTCAATTTATAATCTACTATTGCCTGATGATGGGATAACCAGTCCATTCCCAAAATCACATCAAACTCATGGAAAGGCAGTTCGATTAAGTCTGCTAAGAACTCTTTCCCTTGAATCTTCAATGGACAGCCCTTATACACCTTGTTTACTACCACACTGTGGCCTAGCGGATTTGTGACCAGGATGTCTTGGTCACTTTCCTCCACTGGTATTCCCTTTTCTACGGCGGTTTGATACAAATATATGAATGAGTAGATCCAGGATCCACTAATGCATGCAAGTATTATAAAGGAGGAACGTACTTGATGACATCCGAGCATCCTGTTCCTCCTGTGCCCTTATAGCATAGGCTTTGGCTGGTTTTACGCATCTGCTCTCTCCACGCACTCGACACGAGTTTACGTGAAGTACCGCTGCCTCGGCCTTACCTTCTACCCCTTGGAGCCGGAGGGCAGCCTATCGATTGATCTTGAGTGGATGTAGCAGTTCTGCGAGGACAATCTCGGACTAGGTGGTCTGTAGATCCACACCGTAAACATGCACCTATCATCCTCCAACATTCACTCTTATGCCATTTTTGGCAATGTGGGCAAGCAATAGATATCGTTGGGGCTGGTCCCCTGTACCCTGTCCCTGGAGAGCTAGCCATTGAAGGGGTGGACTGGCCTCTCCTTGGTGCAAACTGAGATTTGGGCCTCTGTGACTAACCGACTTGGTGCTCTACTAAAACTCGAGTAGGCGAACCTCTGAATTTGTTACTAGGGCGTAAGATGTCTGCTTTGACCACGACCTCTTTCTGTATCTGTCCCTTCTTTTCTCGCTCATTCATTCTAACTTTTTCAACCTTGATCGACTTCCACTAACTTGGCAAACTCAGTAATCCCAAGGCTGTAATCATTACTTTAATGTTATCATTGAGTCCTTCCTCAAATCTCTTGCATCTGCCTCATTAGGGACTATTTCCCGCCCATAGCACTCGATCGACAAATTCTCTTTCATATTCAGCCATGTCATTGTCTGCAGTGTAGGGTAATAAACTCCCTTCTCTTCTCTTCCAAATATACACGCCCACATACTTCTTTTGAACTCGGTGAGAAAGAAATCCCAAGTTATCTGCTCGTGGCACTTCACTAGTTCTGTATCCCACCACCGGTATGCATCATCTTGCAGTGATAATCTGACTTCCAAATTCTGCTCGAGTACAATGAAGTTGTTTCAAGACTCTTCGATTCTGTCCAACCAGTTTTCATTTGTGAATCATCTTCTCTTTTGCCCGTAAAGTCTCTGCTCCAAACTTCTGAGTCTCTCCATATGAGATTTTTGATGTGGAGGTGGTGGTGGTGGCATAACTCCCGCCATCTGTCTAAAGAACTCACCATTTCTTTGAAATGTGGCTGATGCATTTGGTACTGGTGGAATAGGTTCCCTCCTGTCTCCTGGTTCAGTCATAGATGGAACATGACTTTCCACTTCCTCATCGACCGCTCTCTGCGATGTGGAGTCCATATTCTGATCAAAATAACAAAACAAATCAAAAGATCTGCATTAGAGTCATCTTAACACTTACAATGCAATGCATGATGTGCAATCTATCTAGGTCCAGAAATGCATAAACCGTGCTCTGATACCACTAAATGTAACACCCCTCACCCGTCTACAGTATAGCCGAGTAAGGCATGCTACACGGCATGCCGAAACACCTAGTCTGTGATTATCTCATTTCTTGAACTCAATTTGATTTTAAGAAGTCATTTATGTAATATTCATATCATGTTGATACTATTGTCATACTTTGTTAAAATCAGTGTTTCAAGACTGGTAATAAAAATTTGGCAAGGTGCCGTTTATATTTAGGACAAACTGTCCTTCCAATCCTGTTGAAAACAATTTAATATTATGATATCAAAATCTCAAATATTTCACAGTATCTATTTCTCAGTAAGGTCAATAGACTTTTACAGTCATTAAACGGTTCCATAATACAGTTCATAATAATTTAAATATATACAGAAAATCTCCATGTTATTTAATATGTACAAAATATTATAAACTTTAGAACTTTCATAACATTACAAAATACAGGGCTGAATTTCAAATATACAACAAAAATACAAAATACAAGATATCCTAAGTCCTACCATGTATGCAATGCAGTGCAGATAACTCTGGACTTCTGTGCAGATATGATGTCTCACCCGGTAGTAGGTCTGCTGGGCTCCCCAGCTGTGTCTCCAATACCGACGCGTTACAAAAGCAACGCGTTAAGCAATTTTGCTTAGTGGTGCCAAATATAAAGAAATATACACTAAAATAAAGTAAATAAATTTATGGCATCAGTGTTCTTCACAATTGCCGATTCTACCTTTATTTGCTAACATTTCAATATCTGCTAATTTTGGTAGTGTTGTATGTCAGAAGACTGAATTTATGTATTTGGATTTTTAATAGTACTTGAATTCTTGCCGTGTAGCCTATATCACGGTGATGGATAAGCGGATATACTAGCACCGGGTACCTAGTACCTCGGGCGTCACACCATCGGTCACAAAGTGTCTCCCGGTGTGCAAATAGCGTGGCTAAAAAGCCATATAGTCAATCTGGCGATAAGCCAAAAATAAATACACAATATGTATAGCCGTAGGTTATTAAAGTCACAGTGCGGCATAATAAGCCGTAAAAACACGTATGGCATGAAACCATTTCTGAGCAATGTCGAATCCTATTGGCAAGCCAACCTATCCATACTAGTCAACTAGGCAAACTAGGGCACATTATAATTTAATTGTTTAATTCTTCAATCTTTGGAGTTTACTAACTATTATATAATTCACAAGTCAATGCATGTGTTGACCTTTTTAGGTAATATAGATAAGTTGTTTCTAGCATCAATATGTCACAATTTAAATCTCAATATGCTGCTAATATAGTGCAATTTACCATTTTTACAAGTTGGCATTCATTGCCAAAATGCTTCAAGCATCATTGTATGCAAAATGTCAAATTCTCAATTTTTGTGTGCTAGATTGGTCTAGCTTAAAGTTCTATTTCCTTTGGTTTTTAGCTTCTGGTCAAAGAAGAAAAATTGTAGCTCTATGTCTTATGGCACGCGGGGCAAAATTTTAGGTCATTCCGAATTGTGTAGACCGAGATATGGTCAATTTGCTAAAGCTGGACAGATTGCAATTTTAGTGCACAATTTGGTCAATTTTTAGGTCACTTTTGGTTCGGCAGTTTTTGTGCCCGAAATTGTGCAAGCCATTTGACTTGGTTCTGGTCATTTCTGGGCTTTGGTGTCTTCATAAGACATGTAGATATAGGTCTTAACTATTCATGGTCAAAATTTCAGGTCAATTGGACCTGTTTTGAGTGAGTTATGGCCTAAACACTAACTGCTGCCCAAATGGTCAGTTTTCAGGCCTCAAATGCACTAATCTGGATTTGGTCACTTATTAAGGTCAGTTTCTAGGCAGAATTTTGGCAACCTTTCTACATGAAAGTTGGCCTATTTGGTGTCTAGTTTCACCTCATATTGGCCTCATACCAATTGGGTTCATAGTTTGGCACTTATGGCCTCATTTAGGTGCTGCCTTCAATACACAACCTGCACAAAGCTCATACACTTCCAATTTAATGTTCCTCCTCCTCCTCATTACTATAATATTCAATCAACAACACTTCTATACATATATTGTACACAATTTCAGCAACAATTCTGGGCAGAATGTTCAAGTGCTCAATGTACACTATCCATCATTAAGTTCAACATTCACTTCCACCAAAATTCAACATACTTCAATGTTAATATTACACATATACTTCAACATATTCATACTTCAACATCACTTACACTTGCTGCCCACAAATTGAAATCAACATATATCATTAATAACCATATATTCACACACAAATTCATGCTATTAGGGGCTGCCAAACATGGCAGTTTGCTCAAGGCTTCAAGGTTCCATTTCACACCTTAAATCTAAACACTACATGTACATACTTATGCACAAACTTACTCTAACTTTCATTTGAATCAATCAAGCTTCATTTTCATTCATTAGAAGTAAAAATAACTCAAGCTCAACAAGGGTTCCTGGCTGCTGAAAATGGACAAGTCCATTTCTCACTATTTCTTTTATTTCTCTTCACCAAAACACTCACCTCAACCTAAACACAAGCTTTACTAAAGCAAGGGAGGGATTTTGGACACTTACAATTTTTGATGCTTATCAAAACTTCACCAAATCTAGTTTTTCTTGTTGCCAATATCTTCCCCAAGGTGAATAGGCAAGCTTTAATGAAGGAAAGAAGTGGAAAGGATGGCTTGATGGTGGAGAGAGAGAGCTTCATGCATGGTGGCCATGGAGGTTTTTGGGAGGAGCAATTCGGCAAGGTTTTCTCAAGGTTGAAGATGACCCAATTCTGCCCACTAATGCTTATTTTATGTAGTTTATAATTTAGTTAGTGGAGCACTTATGAGTTGTTTAATGTTTAATTAGGTTAAGATTCCTTTATTTACACATTTACCTCTTTTCTTTCACAATTTACATAATGTATCATAATTTAATTTTTCATGTCATTTCTAAGGTGTAATATCATTTATTTTTAATGGACATTGAGGTCAAAAGGCAACATTAGGTGTCAAATGACCAAAATACCCCACTTCGGGTTACATTCTCGATTTTTCGGTAACACTAATTTTTGTCTGTTTCTCGATTTTTCGTTTTTCTTTGTACTAATTTATTAATTTTTCTTTGATATTTCTAGTGTCAATTACATTTCAATAAACCTTTATCTGTGTCTCAAAATTAAATTCAGAGGGTTTCAGCGTTCCTCGGGTCAAACGCCTTCCGGTCTGTCACCCATCGCTACTGATCTAAGCTCGTTTAACTTAGCTTCATTTTCTCTCTTTCATTTTTGTTTGATTTTTCTTGTATTTTCTTTTTATTTATTTGATCATTATATGTCTGTTCACTATCACCGAAGTGTAGTTCCAGACATACTGACTTACCTGGACTATTATTTGACTACTGGAGCAATTGAACGTACAGAATACGTACAGCGGGGATGTTACAATAGTAAGGCCGCATCACTAGAATAACATAAAAGACAATTGGGTAAGACGTCACAAGGCAGAGTAAAACCAAACCTTAGATAAATAAATGGAATAGATCGGGTATCAAAAGGTACTGGTAAGGCGACCACATAGGAAGGTCGGAAAATTCAGTTTGATATCCCCTGTCTAGTCACAAGGTACAAATGAGTTAAAAGAAGCCTTATTCCGATCCCCAGCATCTTTGAATGCCAGAACCCTTAGTTTTAGGCTCTTACGAGGTGTAACTGTAATCAAACTTCGAGAGGTCGGAAAAGTCCTTATCCGACTCCCATTAAAATAAAAGAGATCGGATGAGAGTTCTTATCCGATTCTCACCTAAAAATTTTAATAAATATTTTAAAGAGATCGGAGGAGAGTTCTTATCCGATTCTCAAGCCTAAAAATTTTAATAAATATTTTAAAGAGATCGGAGGAGAGTTCTTATCCGATTCTCACCTAAAAATTTTAATAAATATTTTAAAGAGATCGGAGGA
The DNA here is from genome assembly GCF_030052815.1 of Hevea brasiliensis. NCBI lineage: Eukaryota > Viridiplantae > Streptophyta > Magnoliopsida > Malpighiales > Euphorbiaceae > Hevea > Hevea brasiliensis. Next base: position 361,546 of record NW_026614597.1, on the reverse strand, counting down.
GAGTTCTTATCCGATTCTCAAGCCTAAAAATTTTAATAAATATTTTAAAGAGATCGGAGGAGAGTTCTTATCCGATTCTCACCTAAAAATTTTAATAAATATTTTAAAGAGATCGGAGGAGAGTTCTTATCTAATTCTCAAGCCTAAAAATTTTAATAAATATTTTAAGGAGATCGGAGGAGAGTTCTTATCCGATTCTCACCTAAAAATTTTAATAAATATTTTAAAGAGATTAGAGGAGAGTTCTTATCCGATTCTCAAGCCTAAAAATTTTAATAAATATTTTAATAAGATCGGAGGAGAGTTCTTATCCGATTCTCAAGCCTAAAAATTTTAATAAATATTTTAAAGTGATCGAAGGAGAGTTCTTATCCGATTCTCACCTAAAAATTTTAATAAATATTTTAAAGAGATCGGAGGAGAGTTCTTATCCGATTCTCAAGCCTAAAAATTTTAATAAATATTTTAAGGAGATCGGAGGAGAGTTCTTATCCGATTCTGACCTAAAAATTTTAATAAATATTTTAAAGAGATCGAAGGAGAGTTCTTATCCGATTCTCAACCAAAATTTTCATAAATATTTAAAGGAGATCCGAGGAGAGTTCTTATCCGATTCCCAAATTAAATTTTAATAAATACATAAAATGATCCCCTAAAATAAAACTAATACGCAACAGCAACTCACTAAGGTTGTCTCATTTACTTATGTATCTGGGTAATCCGAATTAGTGAAAAATCAAATATTCCTTTTTGTCAAAAGGATTAACATTTCCATTCAAACCCTCCTAACTATCAATTCTAATTTATAAAGAACGTAAAGTTAAATCTGCTTACCCTCATTGAGGGACGAGGTGGGGTGCCTAACACCTTCCCCACCCGTTTACGGACCTCGAACCTAGAATATCTGTTTTTGAAGTGGTTTCATTTTAATTTGTTTTCGCAAATGGTTTTCTTTAATTTCCCTCAAAATTAAAGTGGCGACTCCTCACTCTTTCCCACTTCGGTGAGTGTTCGTCCAAGCGACCGCAAAACACCTTGCGACTCCACTGGGGACCATTTTGACCTAACCCCAGTCCAGAGGTCCAAAAGTAGATTTAATTTTGCGATCAAATCATAGTTAGGTGGGCTCACTCCGTAAAATTTTATGCGTTAATTATTGTTATTCCTGCTAACTGTTTTGCTTGTCTTGCTTGTTTTACTTCCTACAACGCTCTTCGTATAAAATAAAAAAAGAGAAAATTTCCCCATACTGGGAAGAGGTAAAGGTGTCCCTTCACAAACTGAACACTCACACGATGTCCTCACACACTTCAGCCCTATACCCGGGCTTTCTTACCCTTTTAGGAAAGTAGGAGGGAGTCATGTAGCGGTACCCGTGGGTTTTACCCCATTAGTATCCGTGAAGGCTTCTGCTCAAATTGAAACTCGTTCTATTCACTGTGATACCCGTGGAACTTTCCCGACAGTATCATGGGGGATAGAATGGGGCTCTCACTTCTGATGAGGGCAATTTGGGAACCTGTGGCTTTTAGAAGATTAGACCTTGAGCTAAACTGTCATGATAGTTGAAAGCCGTAGCAAGCTACCTTATAAGATAGAACTATCCAATTATGTAGTACCTAGCCGGTACTAGGACTCTCCTTATTTTAGGACAAAAGGGGCATACTTACTCTTACTCTATTCTGTTTGTGTTTTATTTAGTCTTTATTTTTGAGGGTAATCTTGAATCATACTGTTAAGAAAACCTACACACTTTCCTACTTTGATAAATGTGTAGGTGTCACTCTGCCAACAGTATAATTTAAGATTACCTGAATTTATCCTGCTAACAAGTTTTTCCTATAGGCATCACCAAAATAAGGTCTGTAAAAGGATAAGCATCATTTTTTATATGGCATCCTCGAGTCAGTCAGCAGAAGAAGTTCTTAAATCAGAACAGAATGCTAAACCATGGCCCAAAAATAGTTCAGTGCCCCTACAAAGTGATACTAGCTCATTACCTCCATTGGACCTGAGCAAGATTGAAGTCAGAATGAACAGTCTCGAGGGTCTGGCCAATGGTTGGAAGTCATTTCTCGATCAAGTCAAAGCACAATTTGAGAAGAAATATGGGAGGATTGCAACCTTGATGCGAGTTAAAGTTCAAGTCCCGGCACTAAAGGCCATGTTGCCAGTTTGGAATCCTAAGTTTGGGGTGTTCTCTTTCAATGACATCGATATTGCTCCCACTATGGAAGAATATTAAGCATTGCTAGAAATCCCTTATGCGGCGCAGAATTGGATTTACCTACACCTCGAGCATAGGCAGACCTGGAAACGGTTCGCACATATGCTGGGGATTCCACCAGAAGAAGCAAAGGTGAGGGAAACTGTCAAAGGGAACACACATGGTTGGTATTGGACTTATCTCAAGAAGGGGTTAGATCAATGCATCCAAGATGAATAGTGGGATCAAGCTTCATTGATGCTCGCTTTAGCAGTCTACGGCCTGATCTTGTTCCCTGGACCTTCCGGAATCATAACCTGCGATGTTGTGGAAATGTTCTGGGCAGTGGAGAAATAGAAGGTCAATCCAGTACCGGCAATTCTTGCCGAGACTTTCTTAACCCTTACTTACTGCAGAGAAGAAGGCAAGGGGTCCATTAAGTGTTGTTCTCAATTGTTGCATCTCTGGATTATCAGTCATATGTGTCCTGTGGAGACAAAGGGATTGACTTTGTACCTTGACCAGCCTCTCATCGAGAAAATGACCCGATTAGTAATCAGCTCGAAGGATGAGCCGCAGTGGCAAGAACGGATTTTGAGCTTCAATAGCCATGACTACTGCTGGTGGAAGTTGTGGACGTCGAGTCAATCCATTTTGGTCAGCACGGGGGATAATCAATCAGAATCCCTAATCAGAGTGACTGGATACACAAGTTACACTCTGGCATTAGTAATGAGACAATTAGGCTCAACTCAGTTCAGAATCAACGTCAAAGAATACCACCAAGGTCATTTCTACCATGAGCTCAAGGAAGAGGAAGGGTTGAAAATAGCTCGCAGATCTTGGGAAAACATCACTCTGATGGAGAGGTCGCCTAAAGGCTCGAGTGCCACGGGCGATTATCTTAAATGGAGGGCTGACAGGGATCAAGAACACCTGACTGCAGATCCATCAAAATTTGAAGACAGCAACCCTCGCCGAAACGTCCTTTTAGAGGAAGATGGTGATCGTTTAGCCAACTCCCTACAAAAGGCAAACACTGAAAACTCGCAACTGCAAGAACAAATAAAGCAGTTGGAGGACCAACAGCAGATCCTCAAGAGAAAAGTAAGAAGGCTCAGGGAAGAGACAAGGGCCGAAAAGATGGGGTTCAAAGAGCAAGAGATATGGTGGGAAAAGGAAAAAAGCTCTCTCCAAGCTGTAATAAAAGAAGCAGAAGTGCAGAATAGCAACCTTCAGGAGAAAATGAAATATCAGGAGATACTCATGGAAGAATATAAACAAGAAAGCAAAAAGAAGAAGCTTGAACTGAAGGAACAAGCACTGCTTATCAACGATATTCTGAAAGAATGTGCTAAAGAAAGGAAGGAAAAAGAAAGGCAAGTCGCTCTCATCAGAGTGAAGAGAATTTTGACCAGCTGGAGAGAATGATAGCATAGGGAAAACAAGAACTCCTACCTGAATCCAAGTATGCTCTGAAAGTGTTCGACCCTTCCAGACAAGAAGAAAGGTTGTATGAGTATCTCAGAAAATGTCATCTCATTATAAAGAACCTCCCTGAGCCTAGGCCGATGTAAAGAATGCTATGTATAAATTACTCAGTTAATAGAATGATTTTTGAGCCATTGTTTAGCAAAATTGTGAATGAATAGTATAACTCCTGTAGGAACCCCCTCGCCAGGGTTATGTGAAAAATTGGATGTGCCATATGGACAGGTATCATAGATGCGCATTCAATCCAGTCATTCACAGTCAGACTATCGAACGATGCCATGATAAAATTGATGCGATTATCCTTCTGCAGATTTCATTTTGGCTCCCAAATGCCACTGTATCCTTTGTCCGAACCAGGACCTTTAGTTTTTTTTTTTTTTTTTTTTTTTACAAAATTCAAAATTCATTAAAAACATTTTTTACTTCCCTACAGAAAATCAACATTACTTCAAACAAAGCAAGTCTGACCAGGCACACGGCTCAACCCAAACGAGTGTACTTAACAAGATCATGAACAAAGAAGATAATGGAAGACTAGGAACAAGTACAGAACCTACAAGGGCAAGTGTCCTAGCTGAAAGACCAAGTCTCAGAACTCATGAGACTAATGAGGGAGATGTCCCAAAATAAACCCGCTTCAGAACCTAATTTACCACTACCTCCCCCACCACCTACAACAATGGATCCTCATCAGGCTTCAACTTCTTTCACCTTTCAGTCACCTATCCCGGATCCGACAATCACTGTCAATCCGGCTACCATAAATAATGACCTACCTTTCTCCCATTACCCAGCCATCTCAAATGCCGACACATACCCTTCAATACTAATTCCTCCAGTTCACTCCGCCCCTTATCTCCCAACTGGGGGAGCATTTCATACAGTAGGAGGAGAAAATAAGACCAGGGAAAATGAGAAGTTGTCTGCTCTAGAGGAGAGATTGAGAGCAATAGAGGGGCTGAACATGTATGGTTCAGTCGACATAGTGTTACTGAGATTGGTGCCAGACGTGGTGGTGCCGCCCAAGTTAAAAATCCCGGACTTCGACAAGTACACTGGGAACTCAGACCCCCGTATTCACCTGGCAAACTAAATTGCCAAAATGTCTGCCTTGACAGAAGATGACAGACTTCTCGTCCACTTCTTTCACGAGAGTCTCTGCAGGGCACGAGATGGTGCATACTGATGGGACGAAGCAAATCGCGCTCTGGAAGGATTTGGTGATGCCTTCTGGCAAGATAAATTTAACTGCGATGTAGCCCCCACGAGGAGAGATCTCCAAAACCTGGTGCAGAGAGACAGGGAAAGCTTCAAGGAATATGCCCAGAGATGGAGAGAGAAGTCTGCAGAAGTATATCCTCCGGTGACCGACAATGAACTATGCTCCTTGTTCATCGAGACATTGAAGGCTCCTTATTTCAATCTGATGATTGGAAATACCTCCAACAGCTTCTCAGACATCATCCAAGCGGGTGAGAGAATTGAGGCCAACTTAAGGATGGGGCGACTGCAGGAGTTGGCCGAGAACCCTGTGAAGAAGACTGCCAGTTTTGGCAAGAAAAAGGAGGGTGATGTGCATTTCATTACCCGGCAGAACAATTACTCCCCGCTTCCTCAAAATAACTACCGGCTATATCTTCCCCCTCATGGCCAAACAGTTGCTAACATTCCTCCACCTTTCCCAAATTATCCTCACCCACGCCCACAGTATCCACCACCTACAAATTACCAACCCAGACCACCTCCACCACTTGCTCAACCTAGACCACCTCAAAACAACCCAAGACCACTAAGAAATCTTGATCCACCTCTTCCCCTGCCACTCAGCGAAATATATCGATACCTTGTCGGTATAAACCAGATAGTACCGGTTCCCCTTGACCCAATTCAGCCACCATTCCCCAGGTGGTATGATGCCACTGCCCGGTGTGAATATCATGGAGGGGCACAAGGGCATTCAACCGATAACTGCGGGGCACTCAGAGGGAGAGTGCACGCTTTAATCAGGAATGGGTGGTTGAAGATTGAGGGAAATGGTTCCCTCCCCAATGTTACCTCAAACCCGTTGCCCAATCATAATACGGGCAATGGTGTAAACGTGATAGAATCAGACGGAGAGGGGTCGGCACCAGACATAGACAAGCTGGTTCCTCACTTTGAGGAAATTTTTAGAATGGCAGCAAAGGAGGGTTACGTCCACCCTCAAGCCTCAGAACATGAGGTTGAAATGGGATGCCCCTATCATGGGGGAGCAGCTGGCCATGAGCTGTAAAATTATGAAGAATTTAAGCAAGAGGTCCAGAACTTATTGTCCCTCAAAGTTCTGAGATGCCAGGCAAAGCCAAAGATGGAGGGCGGAGTAAATACAGCCCGAATTGGCCAAAACACCTCCACCCATAATCACAGAATTACTTTCTCACCCCCAGTATCCTCACCTCCAGTGACAATCATCCGAACCCTGCCTCAGCTCCCTGTCACAAACACCCACGCCATACCTTGGAATTATAACTTCAAGTTTTCACTCAAGGAGCGTCAAGTAGTACATCATCTCCTAATCTTGCTTCACCTTCAGCACCTCCAAAACCGTGCTTCACTCCTCATGAGCATTTCAAAATGACTTATGCTGGACCTACCAGCAGTACTACTCCCCAAGCTAATCCTCAGCCCGTCGCTGCCAAATCCTCCCCACCTGAGCAAGAAGTCGAGTTTATAACTCAAAGTGGGAGATGTTACGGGAATGAAGAGAAAGAAAAAAAGAAAGGGAAAGTAAAAACGGGAGAGTCACAGAAGAGTACGGAAGAAGAGGTTGAGAAAACGGAGGAAGTAGAATCCACCGGACCAAGAGAGGAAGAGGAGCTGTTGCTTCAAATAATGAAGCAAAGTGAATATGACGTGGTTGAGCAATTAAGGAAGGCACCTGGCCGAATTTCACTGTTATCACTAATTCTGAGCTCAGAGGTGCACCGTAAAGCCCTGCAGAAAATCCTGGATCAGGCCTTTGTGAACCCCGACATCACATCGGGGCAGTTTGAGAAGATAGTGGGACAAATCCAGGCATCCAGTTTTGTCACCATTTCTGAAGAAGAGATAGACCCTGTAGGCTTAACGCGCACTAAAGCTCTGCATGTGACAGTGAAATGTAAAGGTTGTATAGTGGCCAAGGTCCTTATTGATAATGGATCCGCACTCAATGTACTGCCTAATGCCACCTTGGCTAGGCTGCCAGTTGACCGGTCCAATATACGTCAGAGTGCTATGGTGGTAAGAGCCTTTGACGGTACAAGGAGAGAAGTGCTGGGAGACATCGACTTGCCACTCCAAATTGGCGCATACACCTTCAACGTCACATTCTAAGTGATGAACATTGAACCGGCCTACACTATGTTACTGGGGAGGCCTTGGATCCATTCAGCGAATGCCATTCCCTTAACTCTGCACCAGAAGATAAAATACATTATGGATGGTAAAATCATCACTGTGAGAGGGGAAGAAGCCATATTGGTCACCAAGCCACAATCACTTCCTTATGTGGAAGCTGCTGAGGAGTCGTTGGAAAGCTCCTTCCAAGCCCTCGAGTTACAAGAAACCATCTCAAGAAATGAAGGGGCTATGGCTATGGTAGCCAAGGTGATGTCGAGGAATGGGTATGAAGAAGGCAAAGGCCTAGGCGCCGCATTGCAAGGGATTGTTGAACCTATACCGGCTATCCAGAAGGTAGGCCGTTGCGGTTTGGGTTATGAGGAGGACACCCTCATGGATGGGCGATTCTGGATGAGGAGTAGACTTTGGGATCAAAGATTTGACCAGAAACTCGGGAGAATGAAAGTAGTCCCGAGAATCACAGAGGTATTCACTAAACTGGTCATTGAAAATCCGACAGAGGTTGAAGAATCACCCGATGAACCATCCGTCGATGTCATCCACTTGGATTCCTTGTATGAGGCTCTGGTCTCGCCAATAGCTGAAGGGCAAGAACTGGACAACAGGACAGCAGAGGACATCCGGACAGCAGAGGACATCCGGACAGCAGAGGACATCCCTGTACTTAAGTTCGAGTAAAGTACCTCTAGTTAACTACACTTGATCATTTTGTCCATGGTGGCAAGTGTAATATTGTAAATGAACCCTTTTCTTATGTCATAAATGTTAATGAATTAATAGCACATTTTATATCCAATTCTCTTTTTCTTTCCTTTTGAATTCCATCCTTATAATATAATCCATTTTCGTTCATTCAGGACCATTCATCAATTAGCACCTAATAATTCAATAGACTCAGAAATTCCTTTGGTTAATTTTGAAATCCCCATAACTGCCATTACTTCAAATGATTCTGAGGTAGAACTCACAGAGGAAAGGGATGAAAGAGATGAACCTTCCCTAGTGCCTTGTGGGGACGAAACGTGCACCGTAAACTTAGGCACGGAAGAAGTGAAAAGGGAACTTAAGGTTATGGAGAATGAAGAATCAGAAGATATGATCAGTTTGCTCAAAGAATTCCTAGACGTGTTTTCCTGGAGCTATGATGATATGGTTGGTTTGTACCCTCATATAGTGACGCACAAAATTCCCCTAATTCCGGACAATCCCGATGCGTAAATTAAGAAGAATGAACCACGACACCGCTCAAAGTTAGGGATGAGGTCAAGAAAGCGATGATGATCGGGTTCTGAAGTAGTCAAATATCCCCAATGGATAGCTAACGTTGTCCCGGTAATGAAGAAGGACGGGAGATTCATGGTGTGTGTTGATTACAGGGATCTTAATAAAGCAAGCTTAAAAGATGATTTCCCTCTCCCTCACATTGATGTGTTAGTAGACAATGCTGCGGGATTGGGCAGGTGTTCATGTATCGATGGGGCATCAGGGTACAATCAAATCCCAATGGATGAGGAAGACAAGGAGAAAACTGCTTTTATCACTCAATGGGGGGTATTTTGCTATCGGGTCATGCCTTTCGGGTTAAAGAATGCTGGAGCCACCTACCAATGCGCTATGGTCACATTATTCCACAATATGATGCATAAAGAAGTGGAGGTGTACGTGGATGATATGATCATCAAATCCAGGGGAGCAGAGAGCCATGTGCAGGTGATGAGGAAAGTATTTGAAAGACTCAGGAAATATCAACTGAAGCTGAACCCTGCCAAATGCATATTCGGAGCTAGATCTGGGAAATTGTTGGGGTTCATAGTGAGCGAGAAAGGAATAGAAGTTGATCCAGACAAAGTCTGAGCCATTCAAGAGATGCCATCCCCAAAAATAGAAAGGGAGGTGCGCAGTTTCTTGGGGAAATTGAACTACATATCAAGGTTTATTTCCAATTTCACCGCTAAGACTGAGCCTATTTTTAGACTACTCCAAAAGAACAACACCACTCAATGGGATTCAGTTTGTCAAGAGGCTTTCGAGAAAATCAAGCAGTATCTGTCCAACCCACCAGTATTGGTTCCGCCGGTGGCAGGAAGGCCTCTGATTCTGTATATGGCAGTCAAACAAAGCTCAATGGGATGTGTTTTGGGGCAACATGATGATACTGGCCGAAAGGAAAGGGCTATTTATTACCTGAGCAAGAAGTTCAATGATTGTGAGTCAAGGTACTCTTTCCTAGAAAAAACTTACTGCGCGTTAGCTTGGACAGCAAATCGCCTCAAACACTACATGTTGAATCACAAGACATGGCTCATCTCCAGAATGGATCCTATTAAGTATGTATTCGAAAGCCCATTCATGCCAGGAAGGATAGCCAAATGGCAAGTCATTCTCTCCCAATATGACATTGTCTATATGACCCGGAAAGCGCTGAAAGGTAGCGTGATCGCTGATCTCCTAGCAGAAAACCCTATCCAGGATTATGAAGCTCTGGATTTTGAGTTCCCTGATGAGCATATTAACGGAGTAGATTACGGAGAAGAAGAGCCAGCTGATGTATGGGAAATGTATTTCGACGAAGCTGTCAATTTATCCGGTAATGGAATCGGAACTGTATTGGTATCCCCGGATGGAAAACACTTTCCTATAGCTATCAAGTTGAGATTTGACTGCACCAACAATGTCATAGAATACGAAGCTTGTGTGATGGGTTTACAAGCTGCCATCGAAATGAAAGTCAGGAAGTTGGAGGTATATGGAGATTCAACCCTGATCATTTATCAAGTCAAGGGAGAATGGCAAACTAAGGATCCGAAGCTAATCCCATATCAGAAGTATTTACTGGAGCTGATTAAGAAATTCGATGAGATCTCTTTCACTCACCTTAGTCGAGACAAGAATCAATTTGCAGACGCCTTAGCCACCCTAGCTGTTATGGCTGAAATGGAAGAAGGGCAGACGACTCAGGTATTAAAGATTAAAGCAAGGAGTAAGCGCCATCGCTTCATGATCGAAGAAGAACCTGATGGTAAACCTTGGTACCATGACATCTTGCTTTACATCAGAACCAGAGAATTCCCTTCAGGGGCAAGCAAAAATGAAAAGAGGATGATTCGGAGATTAGCATTAGGATACTTCCCTAGTGGAGAAACCCTATACAAAAGGAGCTCCAACGGTGAATTGTTGAGATGTGTGGATGCAAAAGAGGCAAAGAGAATCCTTTTCGAGACTCATGAGGGAAACTATGCAACCCATGCCAATGGGCATATGATGGCTAAGCAAATAATGAGACGGGGGTATTTTTGGACTACCATGGAAAAGGACTGCGTCGAGTATTTTCGAAAGTGCAATAAGTGCCAAATCTACGCGGATCCGATAAATGTTCCGCCCCACCAACTGGTCAACCTCGTTTCACCATGGCCTTTCGCAATGTGGGGCATCGATGTGATTGGTCCCATCAACCTTAAGGCGTCCAATGGGCATAGATTTATCCTGGTGGCTACCGATTACTTTTCTAAATGGGTCAAAGCAACATCATATGCTCACATTACACATAACACATTTCTCAAATTCCTCAGAAATAATATCATCTACCGGCATGGCCTCCCCAATGAAATCGTCACTGACAACGCCAAGAATTTGAATGGTCCGAAGATTCAGAAGTTATGTGATCAATACAAAATCCGACATCTCAATTCCTCACCATACCATCCCCAGATGAATGGAGCAGTGGAAGCCGCAAACAAAAATCTCAAGAGAATAATCCGGAAAATGACAGTCACTTATAAAAATTGGCATGATATGCTTCCCTACGCCCTTCATGCATACCGGACTTCTGTAAGAACATCAACTGGGGCAACCCCATACTCACTGGTTTACGGGATGGAAGCTGTACTGCCTATTGAGGTAGAAATTCCTTCTCTAAGAATTCTGAAAGAATCAGGGGTTGATGAGTCAGAATGGTTCCAATCAAGGTTGGACCAGTTAAACTTGCTAGATGAGAAGAGGCTAGCAGCGGCATGTCACGGGCAATTATACCAAAGAAGAATGGCCAGGGCATTTAACAAAGGTGTTCGCCCACGTGAATTTCAACCGAGGGACCTAGTCCTGAAGAAAGTGCTTCCGAATCAAAACGATCCCCGGGGTAAATGGTCACCAACCTACGAGGGACCCTATGTGGTTAAAAAGGCATTTTTTGGTGGGGCCTTGATCTTGACCCACATGGACGGTGAAGAATTTCCAAGACCTGTGAATGCTGACATCGTCAAGAGATACTATGCCTAAAAAACAAAAAAGGGAAGGGGTTGAAAACCCGAAAGGGCGCTCCTAGCAAAATGTGTGAAAGAAGGCGAAAACCCTGGAAGGGCGCTTTCTGTAAAATGAGTGAAGGATGAAAACCCGAAAGGGTGTCCTGAAAGAGTGAGCTAGAAAAAAAAATAAAAAAAGAAGAAAAATAAAAATCTAGGGGTGAAAACCCGGAAGGGCATCCCAAGAACCAAAAGGGAGAAATAAGGAAGAGGACATGAAACCGAGGATGGAAATAAACCGTCATGGCGTGATGCTTCAGAATACTTGAAATAATGGCAGTTAAGAAACTTCAAAGCTAACTACAAGGAATATGTGAGATCTATCCCTGTACCATTTTTCTTTGAAACTGTACCTTTATTCCTTAAAACCATAATAAAGTCATACTTTATTTGTGTTTATCTCTTTGCTTTTATCTTTCCCTATACTCACTCTTTAATATTGTCCTTCTTCAATCTCTTTATCTAATGTGCTATTAATCAGTTAAAATTTTGCCATAAGATTAGGATTTGAAAATTGATAACCTCACGTACTTTACTATGAGATTTGCAGGGAATGGCCTAAAAAAAAAAACTAGAGGTGAAAACCTGGAAGGGCGCTTCTAGTCAGGTGGGCGAAAGGAAAGTGAAAACCCGTAAGGGCGCTTTTCGTAAAGTAAGAAGAAAGTCAAGAACAGAAAAGGGGCATCCGAAGAAAAGAGATCGTAGGTCAAGTCTTGCAACTCGTCCTCCATTAATCATTGGCCTTCGGGATCCTGTTAAGTACACTTCATCGGGGAGGAACTTCTCGTGTCAAGATTAGACTTGCTTTGTAAGTTGATTTTAAATTCCTGCATTTAAATTTCCTGTCAATTAACCTCGGGTTCCTTGATCTAAGTTGATTTTAAATTTCAGCATTTAAATTTCCTGTCAATCAACCTCTGGTTCCTTGATCTAAGTTGATTTTAATTTTTCAGCATTTTAAATTTCCTGTCAATCAACCTCTGGTTCCTTGATCTAAGTTGATTTTAATTTTCCTGCATTTAAATTTCCTGTCAATCAACCTCTGGTTCCTTGATCTAAGTTGATTTTAAATTTCAACATTTAAATTTCCTGTCAATCAACCTCTGGTTCCTTGATCTAAGTTGATTTTAATTTTTCAGCATTTTAAATTTCCTGTCAATCAACCTCTGGTTCCTTGATCTAAGTTGATTTTAATTTTCAGCATTTTAAATTTTCTGTCAATCAACGCCTGGTTCCTTGATCTAAGTTGATTTTAATTTTTCAGCATTTTAAATTTCCTGTCAATCAACCTCTGGTTCCTTGATCTAAGTTGATTTTAATTTTCCTGCATTTAAATTTCTTGTTAATCAACCTCTGGTTCCTTGATCTAGGTTGATTTTAATTTTTTAGCGTTTTAATTTCCTGTTACCAACCTCGGGTGCCGACCCTAGTGGGTTTTAGTTCCCTGACTTTAATTTCAAATTTCAAATTTTAATCGCCCAAAATATAGGTCTAAATTTTTACATAATCCCTACACGGAAAATTTTCCAGTAGGAATTATGTAAAGAGGGGCAGCTGTCGACACCATATTTTGGCCGATCCCTGAAATCTATAAACTTTAAAGCTAATCCCCAACACAGTCTCCCTTTGCCAAATAACCACATTTCCAATCTCTCCTCAAAAGGAACCTAATCAAATACTAAGTTCCCATATCATTTAAAGCCTCACCGATCTCTCAAGCTAATTGTCAAGTCCCCTGATCAGTCAATTATATTTCCGATCTTTCATGTCAAACGAGATTGAACCAACATTAGGCCTTCGTGACACCAGTCTTATTGCCGATCTTTCATTTAAAAGTTTGGGAATAATAAAGTTAAGGTTTCGATCCGGTTCAATGGTGATCTCGATCTTAAGTGTTCAAGTCAAATTTCCAATTTTAATTAAGTCCCGTTTAGCGTTGGTTCCCAGCCGATTTCATGCTTATTGTGTTTTCCGACCTCTTACACTTAGATTAATAATCACTTTTAGATGTTGTTCTAATATACTCAGACAATCAAGTGCTTATGCAATTTAGAGATTTTCCGATCACGATCATTCATTAAACAAAAGGGAATTTCATTTTATATTAAAATTTGTACAAGTCATTCGGCTGGAGGATCACCCCCAGCCTGATCTACATTTTGTTCGCTCCCTCTCTCACCCTTAGCCTCCTCTTCGTTTTTCTCTTCATCTTGGGGAGCCAGGTCGACCATCCAGGAGAAGTCCTCCTCGGGGTAACGCTTCTTGAGCTCGGCCAAGAGATCCCTGTGAGCATTTACATAAGCGCCGGCCTCCCTTGTCACCGCCTCTTCCTCTTTCGCTTTGAGCTCCTTAGTGAGGTGAGCAACTTCACCGGCCCGGAGCGCCTGAACTTCCTCAAGAACATGATCTCGCTCGGCCAGAACATGAGCTTGCTCGGCCAGCTTATCCTCATAGAACTTCATCTGCCCCTCAATTTTAGTTATGTAGCTCTGAGCGGATGAGAGTTGGGATCGGAGGGAAGCCACTTCATGACCCATCTTCTCGACCTCCTTACCCAGGCGGTGAGCCTTCTCCCGGACAATATGCTGGTTCACCAAGCACTCTACGTTCAGGCTCATGGATCGGGTCAAGATGTCATCAAGATTGTCCGGGGACAGCCTGTCCCGATCCTCCTGAAGGCAGATAGAAGCCCCCAGAACTTTAGCCAAACTCGAATTCTCCCGAACAGTTCGGTTCTTCTCCAGGGAATGGATCAGCACTTGAGCACCGCGGGAGAGGGTCCTTGAGGTAGGTTGGGAAGGACCCCCTTTCGCACTCGAAGCGACTGGAGGAGATGGAGGCGGCTCTTCTTGGCGAGGAGGAGATCGGATCACTTCTACGTCGGGGATCGGCTGCCCCGAAGGTTGAGAGGAGCCCCTTTACATTTCGTCAGCTTCATGCCTGGGTGTCTGGAGCAGCTCGGATCACTTCATCTCCCGCACTTTCTGGGAGACCTCTCTCTTTCGCTTCCTGCTCTCCTTGGAGGCTTTGCCGCTTGCCATACCTGCACAAAGAAGAGGTCAGTGAGATAGCTAAGGTCCAAAGATCTGAGATATAGAAAAATACCGATGCCGAGGTCAGAGAGCTAAAGCCCGCGATCTTCGCCAGTGATCAACTCCATTGTCCAGTGATGCAGTTCGGTAGTCACTGCATCCAAACAAGAGAACTTCTCTCTGGCCGCCTGATCTTTCAGCTCCATCACCATCAGGCCTTCTTCCCTATTTAGGGTGAGGCATTTCGGAAGTAAGGGGCCCTGGTGCTGCCAGCTGTGAGGGAAGCCCTCAAAGCCGTTTGGAATTTTACTCCTCAGAATGAAGAAGCGATTCTTCCAATTTTTCAGGGAGGAGGGCAGATCGGTAAAAAGCCCGCAATGTGGCTTCGCCTGGAAAAATCAATACTCGTCGTCCTTCTGACGAGTTAATCTATGTAGTTCGGTGAATACCTTAGCTGTAGGACGGAGTCCCTTAGCTCGGTAGAGGCCTCTGAAGGCTACTAGGATCCGCCACGAGTTCGGGTGAACTTAGGCGATGCACACTTGATGAAATTTTAAAACTTCCTTGAAAAAGTTATCAAGGGGGAACCGCAGCCCGGCCTTTAATTGATCTTCGTATATCATGATCATATCGTTCTCTTCGAAGAAATGATCGGCACGAAGATCGCCGTGACCTGTCAGCTATGAATCAGTAGGATGTTGGATGTTGTACTCCCAAACGATCAGAGGTCGATTTCTTGTAGGATTGATGGCAGCTCGTCCATGGGAAGATTTTCTCTCCCTGAAGAAGATACATGCCTTGAAGGTGC